>NW_027667381.1:57500-115000 GCF_963924665.1 Micromys minutus | reverse complement strand
TATAGTGTTTAGGGTTAAAAGTTTAGGGTTGTTTAGGCTTTAGTGTTTAGGGTTTAGGGTTGTTTAAGTTTTAGTGTTTAAGGTTTAGGTTTTAGGGTTGTTTTGGGTTTAGTGTTTAGTGTTCTTTAGGGCATAGTATTAATGGTTTAGGGTTTAAGGTTATTTAGGGTTTAGTGTTTAAGGTTTAGGGTATAGGGTTGTTTAGGGTTTAGTGTTTAGGGTTGTTTATGGTTTAGTGATTAGGGTTGTTTAGGGTTGTTTAGAGGTTAGTGTTTAGGGTTATTCAGGGTTTATGATTTAGGGTTGTTCAGGGTTTAGGATTTATGGTTGTTCAGGGTTTAGGATTTAGGGAATAAGGTTAAGGGGTTAGGTTTAGGTTTAGGGTTAGGGTTAGGGTTAGGGTTAGGGTTAGGGTTAGGGTTAGGGTTAGGGTTAGGGTTAAGGTTAGGGTTAGGGTTAGGGATATGGTTAGTGTTAGCATTAGGGTTAGGGTTAGGGTCAGGGTTAGGTTTAGGGTTAGGGTTAGGGTTAGGGTTAGATTTAGGGTCAGGTTTAGGTTTATTGTTAGATTTAGGGTTTAGGGTTTAAGGTTTATGGTTTAGGATTGTTTAAGGTTTAGGGTGGATTAGGTTTAAACTTTAGAGTTTAGTGTTATGGTTATGGTTAGTGTTAGGGTTAGGGTTAGGGTTAGGGTAAGTGTTAGGGGTTAGTGTTAGGGTTAGGATTAGGGTTAGGGTTAGGTTAGGGTTAGGGTTAGGGTTAGGCTTAGGGTTAGGTTAGGGTTAGGGTTAGGGTTAGGGTTATTATTAGGGGGTTAGGTTTAAGTTTAGGATTAGTGATAGGGTTAGAATTAGAAATAGGGTTAGTGTTAGGATTAGGGTCAGGGTTAGGTTTAGGGTTAGGGTTTGGGTTAGGGTTAGGGTTAGGGTCAGGGAGGGTTTAGGGTTAGGGTTAGAGTTAGGGTTAGATTTAGGGTTAGGTTTAGGATTATTGTTAGATTTAGGATTTAGGGTCTAAGGTTTATGGTTTAGGATTGTTTAAGGTTTAGGGTGGTTTAGGTTTAGGGTTTAGAGTTTAGTGTTATGGTTACGGTTAGGGTTAGGGTTAGGGTTAGGGTTAGGATTAGGGTTAAGGTTAGGGTTAGGATTAGGTTTAGGATTAGGGTTAGGGTTAGGGTTAGGGTTAGGGTTAGGGTTAGGGTTAGGATTAGGGTTAGGGGTAGGGTTAGGGTAAGGGTTAGGGCTTAGGGTTAGGGTTATGGTTATTGTTAGGTTTAGGGTTTAGGGTTTAGTGTTTAGGGTTTAAGGTTTAGGGTTTAGGATTGTTTAAGATTTAGGGTGGTTTAGGTTAAGGGTTTAGGGTTTAGAGTTTCGGATTGTTTAAGGTTTAGGGTTGTTTAGGGTATAGTGTTTAGGGTTAAAAGTTTAGGGTTTTTTAGGGTTTAATGTTTAGGGTTTAGGGTTGTTTAAGGTTTAGTGTTTAAGGTTTAGGTTTTAGGGTTGTTTTGGGTTTAGTGTTTAGTGTTGTTTAGGGTATAGTGTTAATGGTTTAGGGTTTAGGGTTATTTAGGGTTTAGTGTTTAAAGTTTAGGGTATAGGGTTGTTTAGGGTTTAGTGTTTAGGGTTGTTTATGGTTTAGTGATTAGGGTTGTTTAGGGTTGTTTAGAGGTTAGTGTTTAGGGTATTCAGGGTTTATGATTTAGGGTTGTTCAGGGTTTAGGATTTATGGTTGTTCAGGGTTTAGGATTTAGGGATTAAGGTTAAGGGGTTAAGGTTAGGGTTAGGGTTAGGGTTAGGGTTAGCATTAGGATTAGAGTTAGGGTGAGAGTTAAGGTTATGGGGTTATGTTAGGCTTAAGGTTAGGGTTAGGGTTATGGGGTTAAGGTTAGGGTTGGGGTTAGGGTTAGGTTTAGGTTTGGGGTTAGGGTTAGGGTTATGGTTATTCTTAGATTTATGGTTTAAAATTTAGGGTTTATGGTTTAAGGTTTAGGGTTTAGGATTGTTTAAGTTTTAGGGTGGTTTAGGTTTAGGGTATAGGGTTTAGCGTTTAAGATTGTTTAATGTTTAGGGTTGTTTAGGTTTTAGCGTTTAGAGTTGTTTAGGGTTTTTTAGGGTTGTTTATGATTTAGTGTTTAGGGTTGTTCAGGATTTATGATTTAGGATATTTTAATGTTTAGGGTTTAAGTTTGTATAGTGTTTTAGGGTTTAGGGTATAATGTTTAGTGTTAAGGGTTTAGGGTTGTTTAGGGTATAGTGTTAATGGTATTAGGGTTTAGGCTTGTTTAGGGTTTAGTGTTTAGGGTTTAGGGTTTAGGGTTTTTTAGAGTTTAGTGTTTATAGTTTAGGGATTAGGGTGCTTTTGGAATTAGTGTTTAGGGTTTTTCGGGGTTTAGGGTTTAGGATTTAGGGTGTTAGGGTTAGTGTTAGGGTTAAGTTTAGGGTTAAGGTGAGGGTTAGGGTGAGGGTTAAGGTTAGGGTTAGGGTTAAGGTTAGTGTTAGTGTTAGAATAAGGGTTAGGGTTAGGGATAGGGTTAGGGTTAGGTTTAGGGTTAGGGTTGAGGTTAGGGTTAGGGTTAGGGTTAGGGTTAGGGGTTTGAGTTAGGGTTAGTGTTAGGGGTTAGGGGTTAGTGTTAGGGTTAGGGTTAGGGTTAGGGTTAGGGTTAGGGTTATGGTTAGGTTTAGTGTTAGGGTTATTATTAGGGGGTTAGGTTTTAGTTTAGGATTAGTGTTAGGGTTAGAATTAGAAATAAGGTTAGTGTTAGAATTAGGGTAAGGGTTAGGTTTAGGGATAGGGTTAGGGTTAGGGTTAAGGGTAGGGTTAGGGTTAGGGTTAGATTTAAAGTTTAGGGTTTAGTGTTAGGATTAGGGATAGTGTGAGGTTTAGGGTTAGGTTTAGGGTTAGGGTTAGGGTTAGTGTTTGGGTTATGATTAATGTTAGGATTAGGGTTAGGGTTAGGGTCAGGTTTAGGTTTAGGGTTAGGGTTAGGGTTAGGGTTAGATTTAGGGTTAGGTTTAGGTTTATTGTTAGATTTAGGGTTTAGGGTCTACGGTTAATTGTTTAGGATTGTTTAAGTTTTAGGGTGGATTAGGTTTAGGGTTTAGAGTTTAGTGTTATGGTTACGGTTAGGGTTAGGGTTAGGGTTAGGGTTAGGATTAGGGTTAAGATTAGGGTTAGGGTTAGGTTTAGGGTTAGGTTTAGGGTTAGGGTTAGGGTTAGGGTTACGGTTAGGGTTAGGGTTAGGGTTAGGTTTAGGGTTAGGGTTAGGGTTATTGTTAGGGTTAGGGTAATGGTTAGGGGTTAGGGTTAAGGTTAGGGTTAAGGTTAGGTTTAGGGTTAAGGTTAGGGTTAGGGTTAGGGTTAGGGTTAGGGTTAGGGTTAGGGTTAGGGTAATGTTAGGGTTAGGGTTAGGGTTAGGGTTAGGGGTTAGGGTTAGGATTAGTGTTAGGGGTTAGAAGTTAGGGTTAGGGTTAGGGTTAGGGTTAGGGTTAGGGTTAGGGTTAGGGTTAGGGTTAGGGTTAGGGTGAGGGTTAGGGTTAGGGTTATGTGTTTATGTTAGGCTTAAGGTTAGGGTTAGGGTTATGGGGTTAAGGTTAGGGTTGGGGTTAGGGTTAGGTTTAGGTTTAGGGTTAGGGTTAGGGTTATGGTTATTCTTAGATTTATGGTTTAAAATTTAGGGTTTATGGTTTAAGGTTTAGGGTTAAGATTGTTTAAGTTTTAGGGTGGTTTAGGTTTAGGGTATAGGGTTTAGCGTTTAAGATTGTTTAATGTTTAGGGTTGTTTATGTTTTAGCGTTTAGAGTTGTTTAGATTTTTTTAGGGTTGTTTATGATTTAGTGTTTAGGGTTGTTCAGGATTTATGATTTAGGATATTTTAAGGTGTAGGGTTTAAGGTTGTATAGTGTTTTAGGGTTTAGGCTATAATTTTTAGGGTTAAGAGTTTAGGGTTGTTTAGGGTATAGTGTTAATGGTTTTAGGGTTTAGGCTTGTTTAGGGTTTAGTGTTTAGGGTTTAGGGTTTAGGGTTTTTTAGCGTTTAGTGTTTAGAGTTTAGGGTTTAGGGTGCTTTTGGAATAAGTGTTTAGGGTTTTTCTGGGTTTAGGGTTTAGGATTTAGGGATTTAGGGTTAGGTTTAGAGTTAGGGTGAGGGTTAGGGTGAGAGTTAAGGTAAGGGTTAGGGTTAAGGTTAGTGTTAGTGTTAGGGTAAGTGTTAGTGTTAGGGATAGTGTTAGGGTTAGGGTTAGGGTTAGTGTTAGGGTTAGGGTTAGGGTTAGGGATAGGGTAGGTGTGAGGTTTAGGGTTAGGGTTAGGTTTAGGGTCAGGGTTAGTCTTTGTTTGGGTTATGGTTATTGTTAGGATTAGGCTTTGGATTAGGGTCAGGGGTAGGTTTAGGTTTACGGTTAGGGTTAGTGTTAGATTTAGGGTTAGGTTTAGGTTTATTGTTAGATTTAGGGTTTAGGGTTTAAGGTTTATGGTTTAGGATTGTTTAAGGTTTAGGGTGGATTAGGTTTAGGGTTTAGAGTTTAGTGTTATGGTTACGGTTAGGGTTAGGGTTAGGGTTAGGGTTAGGGTTAGGGTTAGTGTTAGGGTTACGGTTAGGGTTAGGGTTAGGGTTAGGGTTAGGGTTAGGGTTAGTGTTAGGGTTACGGTTAGGGTTAGGGTTAGTGTTACGGTTAGGGTTAGAGTTACGGTTAGGGTTAGGGTAAGAGTTACGGTTGGGGTTATGGTTAGGGTTAAGGTTAGGGTTTGGGGGGTTATGGTTTAGGTTAGGGTTAGGGTTAGGGTTAGGGTTAGGGTTAGGGTTAGGGTTAGGTTTAGGGTTAGGGTTATTATTAGGGATTTAGGTTTAAATTTAGGATTAGTGTTAGGGTTAGAATTAGAAATAGGGTTAGTGTTAGGATTAGGGTCAGGGTTAGGTTTAGCGATAGGGTTAGGGTTAGGGTTAGGGGTAGGGTTAGGGTTAGGGTTAGATTTAAAGTTTAAGGTTTAGTGTAAGGATTAGGGTTAGTGTGAGGTTTAGGGTTAGGGTTAGTTTTAGGGTTAGGGTTAGGGTTAGTGTTTGGGTTATGGTTAGTGTTAGGATTAGGTTTAGGGTTAGGGTTAGGGTTATGGTTAGATTTAGGGTTCGGTTTAGGTTTATTGTTAGATTTAGGGTTTAGGGTTTAAGGTTTGTGGTTTAGGATTGTTTAAGGTTTAGGGTGGATTAGGTTTAGGGTTTAGAGTTTAGTGTTATGGTTACGTTTAGGGTTAGGGTTAGGTTTAGGGTTAGGGTTTGGGTTAGGGTTAGGGTTAGGTTTAAGTTAGGGTTATGGTTAGGGTTAAGGTTAGGGTTAGGGTTAGGGTTAGGGTTATAGTTAGTGTTAGGATTAGGGTTAGGGTTAAGGTCAGGGTTAGGTTTAGGGTTAGGGTTAGGGTTAGGGATAGATTTAGGTTTAGGTTTAGGTTTATTGTTAGATTTAGGGTTTAGGGTTTAAGGTTTATGGTTTAGGATTTTTTAAGGTTTAGGGTGGATTAGGTTTAGGATTTAGAGTTTAGTGTTATGGTTAAGGTTAAGGTTAGGGTTAGGGTTAGGGTTAGGGTTAGGTTTAGGGTTAGGGTTAGTGTTACGGTTAGGGTTAGGGTTAGGGTTACGGTTAGGGTTAGGGTTAGGGTTAGGGTAAGGGTTATGATTATGTTTATTGTTAGCTTTAGGGTTAGGGTTAGGGTTAAGGTTAGGTTTAGGGTTAGGGTTAGGTTTATGGTTAGGCTTAAGGTTAGGGTTAGGTTTAGTGTTAGGGTTACGGTTAGGGTTAGGTTTAAGGTTAGGGTTAGGGTTAGGGTTAGGGTTAGGTTTATTGTTAGGTTTTGGGTTTAGTGTTTAGGGTCTAAGGTTTTGGGTTTAGGATTGTTTAAGGTTTAGGGTAGATTAGGTTTAGGGTTTAGAGTTTAGTGTTAAGGTTAGGGTTAGGTTTAGGGTTTAGTGTTTAGTGTTCGGATTAGGGTTAGGGTTAGGGTTAGGTTTAGGGTTACGTTTAGGGTCATGGATATTGTTAGGTTTAGGGTTTAGGGTTTAGGGTAAAGGTTTAGGTTTTAGGATTGTTTAAGGTTTATCGTAAATTAAATTTAGGGTTTACAATTTAGTGTTAGGGTTATGGTTAGTGTTAGGGTTAGGGTTAGGGTTAGGTTTAGGGTTCAGTGTTTAGGGTTTAGGATTGTTTAAGGTTTAGGGTAGATTAGGTTTAGGATTTAAAGTTTAGTTTTAGGGTTAGGGTTAGGTTTAGGGTTTAGGGTTTAATGTTAGGATTAGGGTTAGGGTTAAAGTTAGGGTTAGGGTAAGGGTTAGAATTAGGTTTAGGGTTAGGGTTAGGGTTAGGGTTAGGGTTAGGGTTAGGATTAGGGTTCGGGTTAGGGTTAGGGTAAGGGTTAGGGGTTAGGGTTAGGGATATGGTTATTGTTAGGTTTAGGGTTTAGGGTTTAGTGTTTAGGGTTTAAGGTTTAGGGTTTAGGATTGTTTAAGATTTAGGGTGGTTTAGGTTAATGGTTTAATGTTTAGAGTTTAGGATTGTTTAAGGTTTAGGGTTGTTTAGGGTATAGTGTTTAGGATTAAAAGTTTAGGGTTGTCTAGGGTTTAGTGTTTAGGGTTTAGGGTTGTTTAAGGTTTAGTGTTTAAGGTTTAGGTTTTAGGGTTGTTTTCGGTTTAGTGTTTAGTGGTGTTTAGGGTATAGTGTTAATGGTTTAGGGTTTAGGGTTATTTAGGGTTTAGTGTTTAAGGTTTAGGGTATAGGGTTGTTTAGGGTTTAGTGTTTAGGGTTGTTTATGGTTTAGTGATTAGGGTTGTTTAGGGTTGTTTAGAGGTTAGTGTTTAGGGTTATTCAGGGTTTATGATTTAGGGTTGTTCAGGGTTTAGGATTTATGGTTGTTCAGGGTTTAGGATTTAGGGATTAAGGTTAAGGGGTTAGGGTTAGGGTTAGGGTTAGGGTTAGGGTTAGGGTTAGGGTTAGGGTTAAGTTTAGGGTTAGGGTTAGGGTTAGGGTTATGGTTAGTGTTAGGATTAGGGTTAGGGTTAGGGTCAGGGTTAGGTTTAGGGTTAGAGTTAGGGTTAGGGTTAGATTTAGGGTCAGGTTTAGGTTTATTGTTAGATTTAGGGTTTAGGGTTTAAGGTTTATGGTTTAGGATTGTTTAAGATTTAGGGTGGATTAGGTTTAGGGTTTAGAGTTTAGTGTTATGGTTACGGTTAGTGTTAGGGTTAGGGTTAGGGTTAGGGTTAGGTTTAGGGTTAATGTAATGGTTAGGGTTAGGGTTAGGGTTAGGGTTAGGGTAAGGGTTAGGGGTTAGTGTTAGGGTTAGGGTTAGGGTTAGGGTTAGGATTAAGGTTAGGGGTTAGGGTTAGTGTTAGGGTTGGGGTTATTATTAGGGGGTTAGGTTTAAGTTTAGGATTAGTGTTAGGGTTAGAATTAGAAATAGGGTTAGTGTTAGGATTAGGGTCAGGGTTAAGTTTAGGGTTAGGGTTAGGGTTAGGGTTAGGGTTAGGGTCAGGGAGGGTTTAGGGTTAGGGTTAGGGTTAGGGTTAGATTTAGGGTTAGGTTTATGTTTATTGTTAGATTTAGGATTTAGGGTCTAAGATTTATGGGTTAGGATTGTTTAAGTTTTAGGGTGGATTAGGTTTAGGGTTTAGAGTTTAGTGTTATGGTTACGGTTAGGGTTAGGGTTAGGGTTAGGGTTAGGATTAGGGTTAAGGTTAGGGTTAGGATTAGGTTTAGGGTGAGGGTTAGGGTTAGGGTTAGGGTTAGGGTTAGGGTTAGGGTTAGGGTTAGGGTTAGGATTAGGGTTAGGGTTAGTGTTAGGGTAAGGGTTAGGGGTTAGGGTTAGGGTTATGGTTATTGTTAGGTTTAGGGTTAAGGTTTAGTGTTTAGGGTTTAAGGTTTAGGGTTTAGGATTGTTTAAGATTTAGGGTGGTTTAGGTTAAGGGTTTAGGGTTTAGACTTTAGGATGGTTTAAGGTTTAGGGTTGTTTAGGGTATAGTGTTTAGGGTTAAAAGTTTAGGGTTGTTTAGGCTTTAGTGTTTAGGGTTTATGGTTGTTTAAGTTTTAGTGTTTAAGGTTTAGGTTTCAGGGTTGTTTTGGGTTAATGTTTAGTGTTCTTTAGGGCATAGTGTTAATGGTTTAGGGTTTAGGGTTATTTAGGGTTTAGTGTTTAAGGTTTAGGGTATAGTGTTGTTTAGGGTTTAGTGTTTAGGGTTGTTTATGGTTTAGTGATTAGGGTTGTTTAGGGTTGTTTAGAGGTTAGTGTTTAGGGTTATTCAGGGATTATGATTTACGGTTGTTCAGGGTTTAGGATTTATGGTTGTTCAGGGTTTAGGATTTAGGGATTAAGGTTAAGGGGTTAGGGTTAGGTTTAGGGTTAGGGTTAGGGTTAGGGTTAGGGTTAGGGTTAGGGTTAGGATTAGGGTTAAGGTTAGGGTTAGGGTTAGGGTTAGGGATATGGTTAGTGTTAGGATTAGGGTTAGGATTAGGGTCAGGGTTAGGTTGAGTGTTAGGGTTAGGGTTAGGGTTAGATTTAGGGTCAGGTTTAGGTTTATTGTTAGATTTAGGGTTTAGGGTTTAAGGTTTATGGTTTAGGATTGTTTAAGGTTTAGGGTGGATTAGGTTTAAAGTTTAGAGTTTAGTGTTATGGTTATGGTTAGTGTTAGGGTTAGGGTTAGGGTTAGGGTTATGGTTAGGGTAATGGTTAGGGTTAGGGTTAGGGTTAGGGTTAGGGTAAGGGTTAGGGGTTAGTGTTAGGGTTAGGGTTAGTGTTAGGGTTAGGTTAGGGTTAGGGTTAGGGTTAGGGTTAGGGTTAGGGTTAGGTTAGGTTTAGGGTTAGGGTTAGGGTTATTATTAGGGGGTTAGGTTTAAGTTTAGGATTAGTGTTAGGGTTAGAATTAGAAATAGGGTTAGTGTTAGGATTAGGGTCAGTGTTAGGTTTAGGGTTAGGGTTAGGGTTAGGGTTAGGGTTAGGGTCAGGGAGAGTTTAGGGTTAGGGTTAGAGTTAGGGTTAGATTTAGGGTTAGGTTTAGGTTTATTGTTAGATTTAGGATTTAGGGTCTAAGGTTTATGGTTTAGGATTGTTTAAGGTTTAGGGTGGATTAGGTTTAGGGTTTAGAGTTTAGTGTTATGGTTACGGTTAGGGTTAGGGTTAGGGTTAGGGTTAGGATTAGGGTTAAGGTTAGGGTTAGGATTAGGTTTAGGTTTAGGGTTAGGGTTAGGGTTAGGGTTAGGGTTAGGTTTAGGGTTAGGATTAGGGTTAGGGTTAGGGTTAGGGTAAGGGTTAGGGCTTAGGGTTAGGGTTATGGTTATTGTTAGGTTTAGGGTTTAGGGTTTAGTGTTTAGGGTTTAAGGATTAGGGTTTAGAATTGTTTAAGATTTAGGGTGGTTTAGGTTAAGGGTTTAGGGTTTAGAGTTTAGGATTGTTTAAGGTTTAGGGTTGTTTAGGGTATAGTGTTTAGGTTTAAAGTTTAGGGTTGTTTAGGGTTTAGTGTTTAGGGTTTAGGGTTGTTTAAGGTTTAGTGTTTAAGGTTTAGGTTTTAGGGTTGTTTTGGGTTTAGTGTTTAGTGTTGTTTAGGGTATAGTGTTAATGGTTTAGGGTTTAGGGTTATTTAGGGTTTAGTGTTTAAGGTTTAGGGTATAGGGTTGTTTAGGGTTTAGTGTTTAGGGTTGTTTATGGTTTAGTGATTAGGGTTGTTTAGGGTTGTTTAGAGGTTAGTGTTTAGGGTTATTCAGGGTTTATGATTTAGGGTTGTTCAGGGTTTAGGATTTATGGTTGTTCAGGGTTTAGGATTTAGGGATTAAGGTTAAGGGGTTAAGGTTAGCGTTAGGGTTAGGGTTAGGGTTAGCATTAGGGTTAGAGTTAGGGTTAGAGTTAAGGTTATGGGGTTATGTTAGGCTTAAGGTTAGGGTTAGGGTTATGGGGTTAAGGTTAGGTTGGGGTTAGGGTTAGGTTTAGGTTTAGGGTTAGGGTTAGGGTTATGGTTATTCTTAGATTTATGGTTTAAAATTTAGGGTTTATGGTTTAAGGTTTAGGGTTTAGGATTGTTTAAGTTTTAGGGTGGTTTAGGTTTAGGGTATAGGGTTTAGCGTTTAAGATTGTTTAATGTTTAGGGTTGTTTAGGTTTTAGCGTTTAGAGTTGTTTAGGGTTTTTTAGGGTTGTTTATGATTTAGTGTTTAGGGTTGTTCAGGATTTATGATTTAGGAATTTTAAGGTTTAGGGTTTAAGGTTGTATAGTGTTTTAGGGTTTAGGGTATAATGTTTAGTGTTAAGGGTTTAGGGTTGTTTAGGGTATAGTGTTAATGGTTTTAGGGTTTAAGCTTGTTTAGGGTTTAGTGTTTAGGGTTTAGGGTTTAGGGTTTTTTAGAGTTTAGTGTTTATAGTTTAGGGTTTAGGGTGCTTTTGGAATTAGTGTTTAGGGTTTTTCGGGGTTTAGGGTTTAGGATGTAGGGTGTTAGGGTTAGTGTTAGGGTTAGGTTTAGGGTTAAGGTGAGGGTTAGGGTGAGGGTTAAGGTTAGGGTTAGGGTTAAGGTTAGTGTTAGTGTTAGAATAATGGTTAGGGTTAGGGATGGGGTTAGGGTTAGGGTTAGGGTTAGGGTTGAGGTTAGGGTTAGGGTTAGGGTTAGGGTTAGGGGTTTGAGTTTGGGTTAGTGTTAGGGGTTAGGGGTTAGTGTTAGGGTTAGGGTTAGGGTTAGGGTTAGGGTTAGGTTTAGTGTTAGGATTAGGATTAGGGTTAGGGTCAGGTTTATGTTTAGGGTTAGGGTTAGGGTTAGGGTTAGATTTAGGGTTAGGTTTAGGTTTATTGTTAGATTTAGGGTTTAGGGTTTAAGGTTTATGGTTTAGGATTGTTTAAGTTTAAGGGTGGATTAGGTTAAGGGTTTAGAGTTTAGTATTATGGTTACGGTTAGGGTTAGGGTTAGGGTTAGAGTTAGGGTTAGGGTTAGGGTTAGGGTTTGGGTTAAGGTTAGGGTTAGTGTTAGGGTTAGGGTTATGGTTAGTGTTAGGATTAGGGTTAGGGTTAGGTCAGGGTTAGGTTTAGGGTTAGGGATAGGGTTAGGGTTAGATTTAGGGTTAGGTTTAGGTTTATTGTTAGATTTAGGGTTTGGGGTTTAAGGTTTATTGTTTAGGATTGTTTAAGGTTTAGGGTGGATTAGGTTTAGGGTTTAGAGTTTATTGTTATGGTTACGGTTAGGGTTAGGGTTAGGGATGGGGTTAGGGTTAGGGTTAGGGTTATGGTAAGTGTTAGGTTTAGGGTTAGGGTTAGGGTAAAAGTTAGGGGGTTAGTGTTAGGGTTTGTGTTAGGGTTAGGGTTAGGTTTAGGTTAGGGTAAGGGTTAGGGTTAGGGTTAGGGTTAGGGGTTAGGGTTAGTGAAAGGGTTAGGATTATTATTAGGGGGTTAGGTTTAAGTTTAGGATTAGTGTTAGGGTTAGAATTAGAAATAGGGTTAGTGTTAGCATTAGGGTCAGGGTTAGGTTTAGGGTTAGGGTTAGGGTTAGGGTCAGGGAGGGTTTAGGGTTAGGGTTAGGGTTAGGGTTAGATTTAGGTTAGGTTTAGGTTTATTGTTAGATTTAGGATTTAGGGTCTAAGGTTTATGGTTTAGGATTGTTTAAGGTTTAGGGTGGATTAGGTTTATAGTTTAGAGTTTAGTGTTATGGTTACGGTTAGGGTTAGGGTTTGGGTTAGGATTAGGGTTAAGTTTAGGGTTAGGATTAGGTTTAGGGTTAGGTTTAGGGTTAGGGTTAGGGTTAGGGTTAGGGTTAGGGTTAGGATTAGTTTTAGGGTTAGGGTTACGGTTAGGGTTAGGGTTAGGGTTAGGATTAGGGTTAAGATTAGGGTTAGGTTTAGGGTTAGGTTTAGGGTTAGGGTTTGGGTTAGGGTTAGGTTTAGGGTTACGATTAGGGTTAGGGTAAGGGTTAGGGTAAGGGTTAGGGGTTAGGGTTAGGGTTATGGTTATTGTTAGGTTTAGGGTTTAGGGTTTAGTGTTTAGGGTTTAAGGTTTAGGGTTTTGGATTGTTTAAGATTTAGGGTGGTTTAGGTTAAGGGTTTAGGGTTTAGAGTTTAGGATTGTTTAAGGTTTAGGGTTGTTTAGGGTATAGTGTTTAGGATGAAAAGTTTAGGGTTGTTTAGGGTTTAGTGTTTAGGGTTTAGGGTTGTTTAAGGTTTAGTGTTTAAGGTTTAGGTTTTAGGGTTGTTTTGGGTTTAGTGTTTAGTGTTGTTTAGGGTATAGTGTTAATGGTTTAGGGTTTAGGGTTATTTAGGGTTTAGTGTTTAAGGTTTAAGGTATAGGGTTGTTTAGGGTTTAGTGTTTAGGGTTGTTTATGGTTTAGTGATTAGGGTTGTTTAGGGTTGTTTCGAGGTTAGTGTTTAGGGTTATTCAGGGTTTATGATTTAGGGTTGTTCAGGGTTTAGGATTTATGGTTGTTTAGGGTTTAGGATTAAGGGATTAAGGTTAAGGGGTTAGGGTTAGTGTTAGAGTTAGGGTTAGCATTAGGGTTAGAGTTAGGGTTAGAGTTAGGGTTATGGGGTTATGTTAGGCTTAAGGTTAGGGTTAGGGTTATGGGGTTAAGGTTAGGGTTGGGGTTAGGGTTAGGTTTAGGTTTGGGGTTAGGGTTAGGGTTATGGTTATTCTTAGATTTATGGTTTAAAATTTAGGGTTTATGGTTTAAGGTTTAGGGTTTAGGATTGTTTAAGTTTTAGGGTGGTTTAGGTTTAGGGTATAGGGTTTAGCGTTTAAGATTGTTTAATGTTTAGGGTTGTTTAGGTTTTAGCGTTTAGAGTTGTTTAGGGTTTTTTAGGGTTGTTTATGATTTAGTGTTTAGGGTTGTTCAGGATTTATGATTTAGGATATTTTAATGTTTAGGGTTTAAGTTTGTATAGTGTTTTAGGGTTTAGGGTATAATGTTTAGTGTTAAGGGTTTAGGGTTGTTTAGGGTATAGTGTTAATGGTATTAGGGTTTAGGCTTGTTTAGGGTTTAGTGTTTAGGGTTTAGGGTTTAGGGTTTTTTAGAGTTTAGTGTTTATAGTTTAGGGATTAGGGTGCTTTTGGAATTAGTGTTTAGGGTTTTTCGGGGTTTAGGGTTTAGGATTTAGGGTGTTAGGGTTAGTGTTAGGGTTAAGTTTAGGGTTAAGGTGAGGGTTAGGGTGAGGGTTAAGGTTAGGGTTAGGGTTAAGGTTAGTGTTAGTGTTAGAATAAGGGTTAGGGTTAGGGATAGGGTTAGGGTTAGGTTTAGGGTTAGGGTTGAGGTTAGGGTTAGGGTTAGGGTTAGGGTTAGGGGTTTGAGTTAGGGTTAGTGTTAGGGGTTAGGGGTTAGTGTTAGGGTTAGGGTTAGGGTTAGGGTTAGGGTTAGGGTTATGGTTAGGTTTAGTGTTAGGGTTATTATTAGGGGGTTAGGTTTTAGTTTAGGATTAGTGTTAGGGTTAGAATTAGAAATAAGGTTAGTGTTAGAATTAGGGTAAGGGTTAGGTTTAGGGATAGGGTTAGGGTTAGGGTTAAGGGTAGGGTTAGGGTTAGGGTTAGATTTAAAGTTTAGGGTTTAGTGTTAGGATTAGGGATAGTGTGAGGTTTAGGGTTAGGTTTAGGGTTAGGGTTAGGGTTAGTGTTTGGGTTATGATTAATGTTAGGATTAGGGTTAGGGTTAGGGTCAGGTTTAGGTTTAGGGTTAGGGTTAGGGTTAGGGTTAGATTTAGGGTTAGGTTTAGGTTTATTGTTAGATTTAGGGTTTAGGGTCTACGGTTAATTGTTTAGGATTGTTTAAGTTTTAGGGTGGATTAGGTTTAGGGTTTAGAGTTTAGTGTTATGGTTACGGTTAGGGTTAGGGTTAGGGTTAGGGTTAGGATTAGGGTTAAGATTAGGGTTAGGGTTAGGTTTAGGGTTAGGTTTAGGGTTAGGGTTAGGGTTAGGGTTACGGTTAGGGTTAGGGTTAGGGTTAGGTTTAGGGTTAGGGTTAGGGTTATTGTTAGGGTTAGGGTAATGGTTAGGGGTTAGGGTTAAGGTTAGGGTTAAGGTTAGGTTTAGGGTTAAGGTTAGGGTTAGGGTTAGGGTTAGGGTTAGGGTTAGGGTTAGGGTTAGGGTAATGTTAGGGTTAGGGTTAGGGTTAGGGTTAGGGGTTAGGGTTAGGATTAGTGTTAGGGGTTAGAAGTTAGGGTTAGGGTTAGGGTTAGGGTTAGGGTTAGGGTTAGGGTTAGGGTTAGGGTTAGGGTTAGGGTGAGGGTTAGGGTTAGGGTTATGTGTTTATGTTAGGCTTAAGGTTAGGGTTAGGGTTATGGGGTTAAGGTTAGGGTTGGGGTTAGGGTTAGGTTTAGGTTTAGGGTTAGGGTTAGGGTTATGGTTATTCTTAGATTTATGGTTTAAAATTTAGGGTTTATGGTTTAAGGTTTAGGGTTAAGATTGTTTAAGTTTTAGGGTGGTTTAGGTTTAGGGTATAGGGTTTAGCGTTTAAGATTGTTTAATGTTTAGGGTTGTTTATGTTTTAGCGTTTAGAGTTGTTTAGATTTTTTTAGGGTTGTTTATGATTTAGTGTTTAGGGTTGTTCAGGATTTATGATTTAGGATATTTTAAGGTGTAGGGTTTAAGGTTGTATAGTGTTTTAGGGTTTAGGCTATAATTTTTAGGGTTAAGAGTTTAGGGTTGTTTAGGGTATAGTGTTAATGGTTTTAGGGTTTAGGCTTGTTTAGGGTTTAGTGTTTAGGGTTTAGGGTTTAGGGTTTTTTAGCGTTTAGTGTTTAGAGTTTAGGGTTTAGGGTGCTTTTGGAATAAGTGTTTAGGGTTTTTCTGGGTTTAGGGTTTAGGATTTAGGGATTTAGGGTTAGGTTTAGAGTTAGGGTGAGGGTTAGGGTGAGAGTTAAGGTAAGGGTTAGGGTTAAGGTTAGTGTTAGTGTTAGGGTAAGTGTTAGTGTTAGGGATAGTGTTAGGGTTAGGGTTAGGGTTAGTGTTAGGGTTAGGGTTAGGGTTAGGGATAGGGTAGGTGTGAGGTTTAGGGTTAGGGTTAGGTTTAGGGTCAGGGTTAGTCTTTGTTTGGGTTATGGTTATTGTTAGGATTAGGCTTTGGATTAGGGTCAGGGGTAGGTTTAGGTTTACGGTTAGGGTTAGTGTTAGATTTAGGGTTAGGTTTAGGTTTATTGTTAGATTTAGGGTTTAGGGTTTAAGGTTTATGGTTTAGGATTGTTTAAGGTTTAGGGTGGATTAGGTTTAGGGTTTAGAGTTTAGTGTTATGGTTACGGTTAGGGTTAGGGTTAGGGTTAGGGTTAGGGTTAGGGTTAGTGTTAGGGTTACGGTTAGGGTTAGGGTTAGGGTTAGGGTTAGGGTTAGGGTTAGTGTTAGGGTTACGGTTAGGGTTAGGGTTAGTGTTACGGTTAGGGTTAGAGTTACGGTTAGGGTTAGGGTAAGAGTTACGGTTGGGGTTATGGTTAGGGTTAAGGTTAGGGTTTGGGGGGTTATGGTTTAGGTTAGGGTTAGGGTTAGGGTTAGGGTTAGGGTTAGGGTTAGGGTTAGGTTTAGGGTTAGGGTTATTATTAGGGATTTAGGTTTAAATTTAGGATTAGTGTTAGGGTTAGAATTAGAAATAGGGTTAGTGTTAGGATTAGGGTCAGGGTTAGGTTTAGCGATAGGGTTAGGGTTAGGGTTAGGGGTAGGGTTAGGGTTAGGGTTAGATTTAAAGTTTAAGGTTTAGTGTAAGGATTAGGGTTAGTGTGAGGTTTAGGGTTAGGGTTAGTTTTAGGGTTAGGGTTAGGGTTAGTGTTTGGGTTATGGTTAGTGTTAGGATTAGGTTTAGGGTTAGGGTTAGGGTTATGGTTAGATTTAGGGTTCGGTTTAGGTTTATTGTTAGATTTAGGGTTTAGGGTTTAAGGTTTGTGGTTTAGGATTGTTTAAGGTTTAGGGTGGATTAGGTTTAGGGTTTAGAGTTTAGTGTTATGGTTACGTTTAGGGTTAGGGTTAGGTTTAGGGTTAGGGTTTGGGTTAGGGTTAGGGTTAGGTTTAAGTTAGGGTTATGGTTAGGGTTAAGGTTAGGGTTAGGGTTAGGGTTAGGGTTATAGTTAGTGTTAGGATTAGGGTTAGGGTTAAGGTCAGGGTTAGGTTTAGGGTTAGGGTTAGGGTTAGGGATAGATTTAGGTTTAGGTTTAGGTTTATTGTTAGATTTAGGGTTTAGGGTTTAAGGTTTATGGTTTAGGATTTTTTAAGGTTTAGGGTGGATTAGGTTTAGGATTTAGAGTTTAGTGTTATGGTTAAGGTTAAGGTTAGGGTTAGGGTTAGGGTTAGGGTTAGGTTTAGGGTTAGGGTTAGTGTTACGGTTAGGGTTAGGGTTAGGGTTACGGTTAGGGTTAGGGTTAGGGTTAGGGTAAGGGTTATGATTATGTTTATTGTTAGCTTTAGGGTTAGGGTTAGGGTTAAGGTTAGGTTTAGGGTTAGGGTTAGGTTTATGGTTAGGCTTAAGGTTAGGGTTAGGTTTAGTGTTAGGGTTACGGTTAGGGTTAGGTTTAAGGTTAGGGTTAGGGTTAGGGTTAGGGTTAGGTTTATTGTTAGGTTTTGGGTTTAGTGTTTAGGGTCTAAGGTTTTGGGTTTAGGATTGTTTAAGGTTTAGGGTAGATTAGGTTTAGGGTTTAGAGTTTAGTGTTAAGGTTAGGGTTAGGTTTAGGGTTTAGTGTTTAGTGTTCGGATTAGGGTTAGGGTTAGGGTTAGGTTTAGGGTTACGTTTAGGGTCATGGATATTGTTAGGTTTAGGGTTTAGGGTTTAGGGTAAAGGTTTAGGTTTTAGGATTGTTTAAGGTTTATCGTAAATTAAATTTAGGGTTTACAATTTAGTGTTAGGGTTATGGTTAGTGTTAGGGTTAGGGTTAGGGTTAGGTTTAGGGTTCAGTGTTTAGGGTTTAGGATTGTTTAAGGTTTAGGGTAGATTAGGTTTAGGATTTAAAGTTTAGTTTTAGGGTTAGGGTTAGGTTTAGGGTTTAGGGTTTAATGTTAGGATTAGGGTTAGGGTTAAAGTTAGGGTTAGGGTAAGGGTTAGAATTAGGTTTAGGGTTAGGGTTAGGGTTAGGGTTAGGGTTAGGGTTAGGATTAGGGTTCGGGTTAGGGTTAGGGTAAGGGTTAGGGGTTAGGGTTAGGGATATGGTTATTGTTAGGTTTAGGGTTTAGGGTTTAGTGTTTAGGGTTTAAGGTTTAGGGTTTAGGATTGTTTAAGATTTAGGGTGGTTTAGGTTAATGGTTTAATGTTTAGAGTTTAGGATTGTTTAAGGTTTAGGGTTGTTTAGGGTATAGTGTTTAGGATTAAAAGTTTAGGGTTGTCTAGGGTTTAGTGTTTAGGGTTTAGGGTTGTTTAAGGTTTAGTGTTTAAGGTTTAGGTTTTAGGGTTGTTTTCGGTTTAGTGTTTAGTGGTGTTTAGGGTATAGTGTTAATGGTTTAGGGTTTAGGGTTATTTAGGGTTTAGTGTTTAAGGTTTAGGGTATAGGGTTGTTTAGGGTTTAGTGTTTAGGGTTGTTTATGGTTTAGTGATTAGGGTTGTTTAGGGTTGTTTAGAGGTTAGTGTTTAGGGTTATTCAGGGTTTATGATTTAGGGTTGTTCAGGGTTTAGGATTTATGGTTGTTCAGGGTTTAGGATTTAGGGATTAAGGTTAAGGGGTTAGGGTTAGGGTTAGGGTTAGGGTTAGGGTTAGGGTTAGGGTTAGGGTTAAGTTTAGGGTTAGGGTTAGGGTTAGGGTTATGGTTAGTGTTAGGATTAGGGTTAGGGTTAGGGTCAGGGTTAGGTTTAGGGTTAGAGTTAGGGTTAGGGTTAGATTTAGGGTCAGGTTTAGGTTTATTGTTAGATTTAGGGTTTAGGGTTTAAGGTTTATGGTTTAGGATTGTTTAAGATTTAGGGTGGATTAGGTTTAGGGTTTAGAGTTTAGTGTTATGGTTACGGTTAGTGTTAGGGTTAGGGTTAGGGTTAGGGTTAGGTTTAGGGTTAATGTAATGGTTAGGGTTAGGGTTAGGGTTAGGGTTAGGGTAAGGGTTAGGGGTTAGTGTTAGGGTTAGGGTTAGGGTTAGGGTTAGGATTAAGGTTAGGGGTTAGGGTTAGTGTTAGGGTTGGGGTTATTATTAGGGGGTTAGGTTTAAGTTTAGGATTAGTGTTAGGGTTAGAATTAGAAATAGGGTTAGTGTTAGGATTAGGGTCAGGGTTAAGTTTAGGGTTAGGGTTAGGGTTAGGGTTAGGGTTAGGGTCAGGGAGGGTTTAGGGTTAGGGTTAGGGTTAGGGTTAGATTTAGGGTTAGGTTTATGTTTATTGTTAGATTTAGGATTTAGGGTCTAAGATTTATGGGTTAGGATTGTTTAAGTTTTAGGGTGGATTAGGTTTAGGGTTTAGAGTTTAGTGTTATGGTTACGGTTAGGGTTAGGGTTAGGGTTAGGGTTAGGATTAGGGTTAAGGTTAGGGTTAGGATTAGGTTTAGGGTGAGGGTTAGGGTTAGGGTTAGGGTTAGGGTTAGGGTTAGGGTTAGGGTTAGGGTTAGGATTAGGGTTAGGGTTAGTGTTAGGGTAAGGGTTAGGGGTTAGGGTTAGGGTTATGGTTATTGTTAGGTTTAGGGTTAAGGTTTAGTGTTTAGGGTTTAAGGTTTAGGGTTTAGGATTGTTTAAGATTTAGGGTGGTTTAGGTTAAGGGTTTAGGGTTTAGACTTTAGGATGGTTTAAGGTTTAGGGTTGTTTAGGGTATAGTGTTTAGGGTTAAAAGTTTAGGGTTGTTTAGGCTTTAGTGTTTAGGGTTTATGGTTGTTTAAGTTTTAGTGTTTAAGGTTTAGGTTTCAGGGTTGTTTTGGGTTAATGTTTAGTGTTCTTTAGGGCATAGTGTTAATGGTTTAGGGTTTAGGGTTATTTAGGGTTTAGTGTTTAAGGTTTAGGGTATAGTGTTGTTTAGGGTTTAGTGTTTAGGGTTGTTTATGGTTTAGTGATTAGGGTTGTTTAGGGTTGTTTAGAGGTTAGTGTTTAGGGTTATTCAGGGATTATGATTTACGGTTGTTCAGGGTTTAGGATTTATGGTTGTTCAGGGTTTAGGATTTAGGGATTAAGGTTAAGGGGTTAGGGTTAGGTTTAGGGTTAGGGTTAGGGTTAGGGTTAGGGTTAGGGTTAGGGTTAGGATTAGGGTTAAGGTTAGGGTTAGGGTTAGGGTTAGGGATATGGTTAGTGTTAGGATTAGGGTTAGGATTAGGGTCAGGGTTAGGTTGAGTGTTAGGGTTAGGGTTAGGGTTAGATTTAGGGTCAGGTTTAGGTTTATTGTTAGATTTAGGGTTTAGGGTTTAAGGTTTATGGTTTAGGATTGTTTAAGGTTTAGGGTGGATTAGGTTTAAAGTTTAGAGTTTAGTGTTATGGTTATGGTTAGTGTTAGGGTTAGGGTTAGGGTTAGGGTTATGGTTAGGGTAATGGTTAGGGTTAGGGTTAGGGTTAGGGTTAGGGTAAGGGTTAGGGGTTAGTGTTAGGGTTAGGGTTAGTGTTAGGGTTAGGTTAGGGTTAGGGTTAGGGTTAGGGTTAGGGTTAGGGTTAGGTTAGGTTTAGGGTTAGGGTTAGGGTTATTATTAGGGGGTTAGGTTTAAGTTTAGGATTAGTGTTAGGGTTAGAATTAGAAATAGGGTTAGTGTTAGGATTAGGGTCAGTGTTAGGTTTAGGGTTAGGGTTAGGGTTAGGGTTAGGGTTAGGGTCAGGGAGAGTTTAGGGTTAGGGTTAGAGTTAGGGTTAGATTTAGGGTTAGGTTTAGGTTTATTGTTAGATTTAGGATTTAGGGTCTAAGGTTTATGGTTTAGGATTGTTTAAGGTTTAGGGTGGATTAGGTTTAGGGTTTAGAGTTTAGTGTTATGGTTACGGTTAGGGTTAGGGTTAGGGTTAGGGTTAGGATTAGGGTTAAGGTTAGGGTTAGGATTAGGTTTAGGTTTAGGGTTAGGGTTAGGGTTAGGGTTAGGGTTAGGTTTAGGGTTAGGATTAGGGTTAGGGTTAGGGTTAGGGTAAGGGTTAGGGCTTAGGGTTAGGGTTATGGTTATTGTTAGGTTTAGGGTTTAGGGTTTAGTGTTTAGGGTTTAAGGATTAGGGTTTAGAATTGTTTAAGATTTAGGGTGGTTTAGGTTAAGGGTTTAGGGTTTAGAGTTTAGGATTGTTTAAGGTTTAGGGTTGTTTAGGGTATAGTGTTTAGGTTTAAAGTTTAGGGTTGTTTAGGGTTTAGTGTTTAGGGTTTAGGGTTGTTTAAGGTTTAGTGTTTAAGGTTTAGGTTTTAGGGTTGTTTTGGGTTTAGTGTTTAGTGTTGTTTAGGGTATAGTGTTAATGGTTTAGGGTTTAGGGTTATTTAGGGTTTAGTGTTTAAGGTTTAGGGTATAGGGTTGTTTAGGGTTTAGTGTTTAGGGTTGTTTATGGTTTAGTGATTAGGGTTGTTTAGGGTTGTTTAGAGGTTAGTGTTTAGGGTTATTCAGGGTTTATGATTTAGGGTTGTTCAGGGTTTAGGATTTATGGTTGTTCAGGGTTTAGGATTTAGGGATTAAGGTTAAGGGGTTAAGGTTAGCGTTAGGGTTAGGGTTAGGGTTAGCATTAGGGTTAGAGTTAGGGTTAGAGTTAAGGTTATGGGGTTATGTTAGGCTTAAGGTTAGGGTTAGGGTTATGGGGTTAAGGTTAGGTTGGGGTTAGGGTTAGGTTTAGGTTTAGGGTTAGGGTTAGGGTTATGGTTATTCTTAGATTTATGGTTTAAAATTTAGGGTTTATGGTTTAAGGTTTAGGGTTTAGGATTGTTTAAGTTTTAGGGTGGTTTAGGTTTAGGGTATAGGGTTTAGCGTTTAAGATTGTTTAATGTTTAGGGTTGTTTAGGTTTTAGCGTTTAGAGTTGTTTAGGGTTTTTTAGGGTTGTTTATGATTTAGTGTTTAGGGTTGTTCAGGATTTATGATTTAGGAATTTTAAGGTTTAGGGTTTAAGGTTGTATAGTGTTTTAGGGTTTAGGGTATAATGTTTAGTGTTAAGGGTTTAGGGTTGTTTAGGGTATAGTGTTAATGGTTTTAGGGTTTAAGCTTGTTTAGGGTTTAGTGTTTAGGGTTTAGGGTTTAGGGTTTTTTAGAGTTTAGTGTTTATAGTTTAGGGTTTAGGGTGCTTTTGGAATTAGTGTTTAGGGTTTTTCGGGGTTTAGGGTTTAGGATGTAGGGTGTTAGGGTTAGTGTTAGGGTTAGGTTTAGGGTTAAGGTGAGGGTTAGGGTGAGGGTTAAGGTTAGGGTTAGGGTTAAGGTTAGTGTTAGTGTTAGAATAATGGTTAGGGTTAGGGATGGGGTTAGGGTTAGGGTTAGGGTTAGGGTTGAGGTTAGGGTTAGGGTTAGGGTTAGGGTTAGGGGTTTGAGTTTGGGTTAGTGTTAGGGGTTAGGGGTTAGTGTTAGGGTTAGGGTTAGGGTTAGGGTTAGGGTTAGGTTTAGTGTTAGGATTAGGATTAGGGTTAGGGTCAGGTTTATGTTTAGGGTTAGGGTTAGGGTTAGGGTTAGATTTAGGGTTAGGTTTAGGTTTATTGTTAGATTTAGGGTTTAGGGTTTAAGGTTTATGGTTTAGGATTGTTTAAGTTTAAGGGTGGATTAGGTTAAGGGTTTAGAGTTTAGTATTATGGTTACGGTTAGGGTTAGGGTTAGGGTTAGAGTTAGGGTTAGGGTTAGGGTTAGGGTTTGGGTTAAGGTTAGGGTTAGTGTTAGGGTTAGGGTTATGGTTAGTGTTAGGATTAGGGTTAGGGTTAGGTCAGGGTTAGGTTTAGGGTTAGGGATAGGGTTAGGGTTAGATTTAGGGTTAGGTTTAGGTTTATTGTTAGATTTAGGGTTTGGGGTTTAAGGTTTATTGTTTAGGATTGTTTAAGGTTTAGGGTGGATTAGGTTTAGGGTTTAGAGTTTATTGTTATGGTTACGGTTAGGGTTAGGGTTAGGGATGGGGTTAGGGTTAGGGTTAGGGTTATGGTAAGTGTTAGGTTTAGGGTTAGGGTTAGGGTAAAAGTTAGGGGGTTAGTGTTAGGGTTTGTGTTAGGGTTAGGGTTAGGTTTAGGTTAGGGTAAGGGTTAGGGTTAGGGTTAGGGTTAGGGGTTAGGGTTAGTGAAAGGGTTAGGATTATTATTAGGGGGTTAGGTTTAAGTTTAGGATTAGTGTTAGGGTTAGAATTAGAAATAGGGTTAGTGTTAGCATTAGGGTCAGGGTTAGGTTTAGGGTTAGGGTTAGGGTTAGGGTCAGGGAGGGTTTAGGGTTAGGGTTAGGGTTAGGGTTAGATTTAGGTTAGGTTTAGGTTTATTGTTAGATTTAGGATTTAGGGTCTAAGGTTTATGGTTTAGGATTGTTTAAGGTTTAGGGTGGATTAGGTTTATAGTTTAGAGTTTAGTGTTATGGTTACGGTTAGGGTTAGGGTTTGGGTTAGGATTAGGGTTAAGTTTAGGGTTAGGATTAGGTTTAGGGTTAGGTTTAGGGTTAGGGTTAGGGTTAGGGTTAGGGTTAGGGTTAGGATTAGTTTTAGGGTTAGGGTTACGGTTAGGGTTAGGGTTAGGGTTAGGATTAGGGTTAAGATTAGGGTTAGGTTTAGGGTTAGGTTTAGGGTTAGGGTTTGGGTTAGGGTTAGGTTTAGGGTTACGATTAGGGTTAGGGTAAGGGTTAGGGTAAGGGTTAGGGGTTAGGGTTAGGGTTATGGTTATTGTTAGGTTTAGGGTTTAGGGTTTAGTGTTTAGGGTTTAAGGTTTAGGGTTTTGGATTGTTTAAGATTTAGGGTGGTTTAGGTTAAGGGTTTAGGGTTTAGAGTTTAGGATTGTTTAAGGTTTAGGGTTGTTTAGGGTATAGTGTTTAGGATGAAAAGTTTAGGGTTGTTTAGGGTTTAGTGTTTAGGGTTTAGGGTTGTTTAAGGTTTAGTGTTTAAGGTTTAGGTTTTAGGGTTGTTTTGGGTTTAGTGTTTAGTGTTGTTTAGGGTATAGTGTTAATGGTTTAGGGTTTAGGGTTATTTAGGGTTTAGTGTTTAAGGTTTAAGGTATAGGGTTGTTTAGGGTTTAGTGTTTAGGGTTGTTTATGGTTTAGTGATTAGGGTTGTTTAGGGTTGTTTCGAGGTTAGTGTTTAGGGTTATTCAGGGTTTATGATTTAGGGTTGTTCAGGGTTTAGGATTTATGGTTGTTTAGGGTTTAGGATTAAGGGATTAAGGTTAAGGGGTTAGGGTTAGTGTTAGAGTTAGGGTTAGCATTAGGGTTAGAGTTAGGGTTAGAGTTAGGGTTATGGGGTTATGTTAGGCTTAAGGTTAGGGTTAGGGTTATGGGGTTAAGGTTAGGGTTGGGGTTAGGGTTAGGGTTATGGTTATTCTTAGATTTATGGTTTAAAATTTAGGGTTTATGGTTTAAGGTTTAGAGTTTAGGATTGTTTAAGTTTTAGGGTGGTTTAGGTTTAGGGTATAGAATTTAGCGTTTAAGATTGTTTAATGGTTAGGGTTGTTTAGGTTTTAGCGTTTAGAGTTGTTTAGAGTTTTTTAGGGTTGTTTATAATTTAGTGTTTAGGGTTGTTCAGGATTTATGATTTAGGATATTTTAAGGTTTAGGGTTTAAGGTTGTATAGTGTTTTAGGGTTTAGGGTATAATGTTTAGGGTTAAGGGTTTAGGGTTGTTTAGGGTATAGTGTTAATGGTTTTAGGGTTTAGGCTTGTTTAGGGTTTAGTGTTTAGCGTTTAGGGTTTAGGGTTTTTTAGCGTTTAGTGTTTATAGTTTAGGGTTTAGGGTGCTTTTGGAATTAGTGTTTAGGGTTTTTCGGGGTTTAGGGTTTAGGATTTAGGGTGTTAGGGTTAGGGTTAGGGTTAGGTTTAAGGTTAAGGTGAGTGTTAGTGTGAGGGTTAAGGTTAGGTTTAGGGTTAAGGTTAGTGTTAGTGTTAGAATAAGGGTTAGGGTTAGGGATAGGGTTAAGGTTAGGGTTAGGGTTAGGGTTAGGGTTAGGTGTTTGGGTTAGGGTTAGTGTTAGGGGTTAGTGGTTAGTGTTAGGATTAGGGTAGGGTTAGGGTTAGGGTTAGGGTTAGGTTTAGTGTTAGGGTTATTATTAGGGGTTTAGGTTTTAGTTTAGGATTAGTGTTAGGGTTAGAATTAGAAATAGGGTTAGTGTTAGGATTAGGGTCAGTGTTAGGTTTAGAAATATGGTTAGGGTTAGGGTTAAGGGTAGGGTTAGGGTTAGGGTTAGAATTAAAGTTTAGGGTTTAGTGTTAGGATTAGGGATAGTGTGAGGTTTAGGGTTAGGTTTAGGGTTAGGGTTAGGGTTAGTGTTTGGGTTATGATTAGTGTTAGGATTAGGATTAGGGTTAGGGTCAGGTTTATGTTTAGTTTTAGGGTTAGGGTTAGGGTTAGATTTAGGGTTAGGTTTAGGTTTATTGTTAGATTTAGGGTTTAGGGTTTAAGGTTTATGGTTTAGGATTGTTTAAGTTTAAGGGTGGATTAGGTTTAGGGTTTAGAGTTTAGTATTATGGTTACGGTTAGGGTTAGGGTTAGAGTTAGGGTTAGGGTTAGGGTTAGGGTTAGGGTTAAGGTTAGGGTTAGTGATAGGGTTATGGTTATGGTTAGTGTTAGGATTAGGGTTAGGGTTAGGGTCAGGGTTAGGTTTAGGGTTAGGGATAAGGTTAGGGTTAGATTTAGGGTTAGGTTTAGGTTTATTGTTAGATTTAGGGTTTAGGGTTTAAGGTTTATGGTTTAGGATTGTTTAAGGTTTAGGGTGGATTAGGTTAAGGGTTTAGAGTTTAGTGTTATGGTTACGGTTAGGGTTAGGGTTAGGGATGCGTTTAGAGATAGGGTTAGGGTTATAGTAAGGGTTAGGTTTAGGGTTAGGGTTAGGGTTAGGGTAAAAGTTAGGGGGTTAGTGTTAGGGTTTGTGTTAGGGTTAGGGTTAGGGTTAGGTTAGGGTTAGGGTTAGGGTTAGGGTTAGGGTTAGGGTTAGGATTAGGGTTAAGGTAAGGGTTAGGATTAGGTTTAGGGTTAGGGTTAGGGTTAGGGCTAGGGTTAGGATTAGGGTTAGGGTTAGGGTTAGGGTAAGGGTTAGGGGTTAGAGTTAGGGTTATGGTTATTGTTAGGTTTAGGGTTTAGGGTTTTGTGTTCAGGGTTTAAGGTTTAGGGTTTAGGATTGTTTAAGTTTTAGGGTGGTTTAGGTTAAGGGTTTAGGGTTTAGAGTTTAGGATTGTTTAAGGTTTACGGTTGTTTAGGGTATAGTGTTTAGGGTTAAAAGTTTAGGGTTGTTTAGGGTTTAGTGTTTAGGGTTTAGGGTTGTTTAAGGTTTAGTGTTTAAGGTTTAGGTTTTATGGTGGTTTTGGGTTTAGTGTTTAGTGTTCTTTAGGGTATAGTGTTAACTGTTTAGGGTTTAGGGTTATTTAGGGTTTAGTGTTTAAGGTTTAGGGTATAGGGTTGTTTAGGATTTAGTGTTTAGGGTTGTTTATGGTTTAGTGATTAGGGTTGTTTAGGGTTGTTTAGAGGTTAGTGATTAGGGTTATTCAGGGTTTATGATTTAGGGTTGTTCAGGGTTTAGGATTTATTGTTGTTCAGGGTTTAGGATTTAGGGATTAAGGTTAAGGGGTTAGGGTTAGGGTTAGGGTTAGGGTTAGGGTTAGCATTAGGGTTAGAATTAGGGTTAGAGTTAGGGTTATGGGGTTATGTTAGGCTTAAGGTTAGGGTTAGGGTTATGGGGTTAAGGTTAGGGTTTGGGTTAGGGTTAGATTTAGGTTTAGGGTTAGGGTTAGGGTTATGGTTATTCTTAGATTTTAGGTTTAAATTTTAGGGTTTATGGTTTAAGGTTTAGGGTTTAGGATTGTTTAAGTTTTAGGGTGGTTTAGGTTTAGGGTATAGGGTTTAGCGTTTAAGATTGTTTAATGGTTAGGGTTGTTTAGGTTTTAGCGTTTAGAGTTGTTTAGGGTTTTTTAGGGTTGTTTATGATTTAGTGTTTAGGGTGGTTCAGGATTTATGATTTAGGATATTTTAAGGTTTAGGGTTTAAGGTTGTATAGTGTTTTAGGGTTTAGGGTATAATGTTTAGGGTTAAGGGTTTATGGTTGTTTAGGGTATAGTGTTAATGGTTTTAGGGTTTAGGCTTGTTTAGTGTTTAGTGTTTAGGGTTTAGGGTTTAGGGTTTTTAGCGTTCAGTGTTTATAGTTTAGGGTTTAGGGTGCTTTTGGAATTAGTGTTTAGGGTTTTTTGGGGTTTAGGGTTTAGGATTTAGGGTGTTAGGGTTAGTGTTAGGGTTAGGTTTAGGGTTAAGGTGAGGGTTAGGGTGAGGGTTAAGGTTAGGGTTAGGGTTAAGGTTAGTGTTAGTGTTAGGGTAAGGGTTAGGGTTAGGGTTAGGGTTAGGGGTTAGGGTTAGGGTTAGTGTTAGGGGTTAGGGGTTAGTGTTAGGGTTAGGGTTAGGGTTAGGGTTAGGGTTAGGTTTAGTGTTAGGGTTATTATTAGGGGGTTAGGTTTTAGTTTAGGATTAGTGTTAGAGTTAGAATTAGAAATAAGGTTAGTGTTAGGATTAGGGTCAGGGTTAGGTTTAGGGATATGGTTAGGGTTAGGGTTAAGGGTAGGGTTAGGGTTAGGGTTAGATTTAAAGTTTAGGGTTTAGTGTTAGGATTAGGGATAATGTGAGGTTTAGGGTTAGGTTTAGGGTTAGGGTTAGGGTTAGGGTTAGGGTTAGATTTAGGGTTAGGTTTAGGTTTATTGTTAGATTTAGGGTTTAGGGTTTAAGGTTTAAGGTTTAGGATTGTTTAAGGTTTAAGGTAGATTAGGTTTAGGGTTTAGAGTTTAGTATTATGGTTACGGTTAGTGTTAGGGTTAGGGTTAGAGTTAGGGTTAGAGTTAGGGTTAGGGTTAGGGTTAGGGTTAAGGTTAGGGTTAATGTTAGGGTTAGGGTTATGGTTAGTGTTAGGATTAGGGTTAGGTTTAGGGTCAGGGTTAGGTTTAGGGTTAGGGATAGGGTTAGGGTTAGATTTAAGGTTAGGTTTAGGTTTATTGTTATATTTAGGGTTTAGGGTTTAAGGTTTATGGTTTAGGATTGTTTAAGGTTTAGGGTGGACTAGGTTTAGGGTTTAGAGTTTAGTGTTATGGTTACGGTTAGGGTTGGGTTAGGGATGGGGTTAGGGTTAGGGTTAGGGTTATGGTAAGGGTTAGGGTTAGGGTTAGGGTTAGGGTTATGTTAAAAGTTAGGGGGTTAGTGTTAGGGTTTGGGTTAGGGTTGGGGTTAGGGTTAGGGTTAGGTTAGGGTTAGGGTAGGGGTTAGGGTTAGGGGTTAGGGTTAGTGTTAGGGTTAGGGTTATTATTAGGGGGTTAGGTTTAATTTTAGGATTAGTGTTAGGGTTAGAATTAGAAATAGGGTTAGTGTTAGGATTAGGGTCAGGGTTAGGTTTAGGGTTAGGGTTAGGGTTAGGGTTAGGGTTAAAGTCAGGGAGGGTTTAGGGTTAGGGTTAAGGTTATGGTTAGATTTAGGGTTAGGTTTAGGTTTATTGTTAGATTTAGGATTTAGGGTCTAAGGTTTATGGTTTAGGATTGTTTAAGGTTTAGGGTGGATTAGGTTTAGGGTTTAGAGTTTAGTGTTATGGTTACGGTTAGGGTTAGGGTTAGGGTTAGGGTTAGGGTTAGGATTAGGGTTAAGGTTAGGGTTAGGATTAGGGTTAGGGTTAGGGTTAGGTTTAGGGTTAGGATTAGGGTTAGGGTTAGGGTTAGGGTAAGGGTTAGGGGTTAGGGTTAGGGTTATGGTTATTGTTAGGTTTAGGGTTTAGGGTTTAGTGTTTAGGGTTTAAGGTTTAGGGTTTAGGATTGTTTAAGATTTAGGGTGGTTTGGGTTAAGGGTTTAGGGTTTAGAGTTTAGGATTGTTTAAGGTTTAGGGTTGTTTAGGGTATAGTGTTTAGGGTTAAAGTTTAGGGTTGTTTAGGGTTTAGTGTTTAGGGTTTAGGGTTGTTTAAGGTTTAGTGTTTAAGGTTTAGGTTTTAGAGTTGTTTTGGGTTTAGTGTTTAGTGTTGTTTAGGGTATAGTGTTAATGGTTTAGGGTTTAGGGTTATTTAGGGTTTAGTGTTTAAGGTTAAGGTATAGGGTTGTTTAGGGTTTAGTGTTTAGGGTTGTTTATGGTTTAGTGATTAGGGTTGTTTAGGGTTGTTTAGAGGTTAGTGTTTAGGGTTATTCAGGGTTTATGATTTAGGGTTGTTCAGGGTTTAGGATTTATGGTTGTTCAGGGTTTAGGATTTAGGGATTAAGGTTAAGGGGTTAAGGTTAGCGTTAGGGTTAGGGTTAGGGTTAGCATTAGGGTTAGAGTTAGGGTTAGAGTTAAGGTTATGGGGTTATGTTAGGCTTAAGGTTAGGGTTAGGGTTATGGGGTTAAGGTTAGGTTGGGGTTAGGGTTAGGTTTAGGTTTAGGGTTAGGGTTAGGGTTATGGTTATTCTTAGATTTATGGTTTAAAATTTAGGGTTTATGGTTTAAGGTTTAGGGTTTAGGATTGTTTAAGTTTTAGGGTGGTTTAGGTTTAGGGTATAGGGTTTAGCGTTTAAGATTGTTTAATGTTTAGGGTTGTTTAGATTTTAGCGTTTAGAGTTGTTTAGGGTTTTTTAGGGTTGTTTATGATTTAGTGTTTAGGGTTGTTCAGGATTTATGATTTAGGAATTTTAAGGTTTAGGGTTTAAGGTTGTATAGTGTTTTAGGGTTTAGGGTATAATGTTTAGTGTTAAGGGTTTAGGGTTGTTTAGGGTATAGTGTTAATGGTTTTAGGGTTTAAGCTTGTTTAGGGTTTAGTGTTTAGGGTTTAGGGTTTAGGGTTTTTTAGAGTTTAGTGTTTATAGTTTAGGGTTTAGGGTGCTTTTGGAATTAGTGTTTAGGGTTTTTCGGGGTTTAGGGTTTAGGATTTAGGGTGTTAGGGTTAGTGTTAGGGTTAGGTTTAGGGTTAAGGTGAGGGTTAGGGTGAGGGTTAAGGTTAGGGTTAGGGTTAAGGTTAGTGTTAGTGTTAGAATAATGGTTAGGGTTAGGGATAGGGTTAGGGTTAGGGTTAGGGTTAGGGTTGAGGTTAGAATTAGTGTTAGGGTTAGGGTTAGGGGTTTGAGTTTGGGTTAGTGTTAGGGGTTAGGGGTTAGTGTTAGGGTTAGGGTTAGGGTTAGGGTTAGGGTTAGGTTTAGTGTTAGGGTTATTATTAGGGGGTTAGGTTTTAGTTTAGGATTAGTGTTAGGGTTAGAATTAGAAATAGGGTTAGTGTTAGGATTAGGGTCAGGGTTAGGTTTAGAAATATGGTTAGGGTTAGGGTTAAGGGTAGGGTTAGGGTTAGGGTTAGAATTAAAATTTAGGGTTTAGTGTTAGGATTAGGGATAGTGTGAGGTTTAGGGTTAGGTTTAGGGTTAGGGTTAGGGTTAGTGTTTGGGTTATGATTAGTGTTAGGATTAGGATTAGGGTTAGGGTCAGGTTTATGTTTAGGGTTCGGGTTAGGGTTAGGGTTAGATTTAGGGTTAGGTTTATGTTTATTGTTAGATTTAGGGTTTAGGGTTTAAGGTTTATGGTTTAGGATTGTTTAAGTTTAAGGGTGGATTAGGTTAAGGGTTTAGAGTTTAGTATTATGGTTACGGTTAGGGTTAGGGTTAGGGTTAGAGTTAGGGTTAGGGTTAGGGTTAGGGTTTGGGTTAAGGTTAGGGTTAGTGTTAGGGTTAGGGTTATGGTTAGTGTTAGGATTAGGGTTAGGGTTAGGTCAGGGTTAGGTTTAGGGTTAGGGATAGGGTTAGGGTTAGATTTAGGGTTAGGTTTAGGTTTATTGTTAGATTTAGGGTTTGGGGTTTAAGGTTTATTGTTTAGGATTGTTTAAGGTTTAGGGTGGATTAGGTTTAGGGTTTAGAGTTTATTGTTATGGTTACGGTTAGGGTTAGGGTTAGGGATGGGGTTATGGTTAGGGTTAGGGTTATGGTAAGTGTTAGGTTTAGGGTTAGGGTTAGGGTTAGGGTAAAAGTTAGGGGGTTAGTGTTACGGTTTGTGTTAGGGTTAGGGTTAGGTTTAGGTTAGGGTAAGGGTTAGGGTTAGGGTTAGGGTTAGGTTAGGGTTAGGGTTAGGGTTAGGGTTAGGGTTAGGGGTTAGGGTTAGTGAAAGGGTTAGGATTATTATTAGGGGGTTAGGTTTAAGTTTAGGATTAGTGTTAGGGTTAGAATTAGAAATAGGTTTAGTGTTAGCATTAGGGTCAGGGTTAGGTTTAGGGTTAGGGTTAGGGTTAGGGTCAGGGAGGGTTTAGGGTTAGGGTTAGGGTTAGGGTTATATTTAGGTTAGGTTTAGGTTTATTGTTAGATTTAGGATTTAGGGTCTAAGGTTTATGGTTTAGGATTGTTTAAGGTTTAGGGTGGATTAGGTTTATGGTTTAGAGTTTAGTGTTATGGTTACGGTTAGGGTTAGGGTTAGGGTTAGGATTAGGGTTAAGTTTAGGGTTAGGATTAGGTTTAGGGTTAGGTTTAGGGTTAGGGTTAGGGTTAGGGTTAGGGTTAGGGTTAGGATTAGTTTTAGGGTTAGGGTTACGGTTAGGTTTAGGGTTAGGGTTAGGATTAGGGTTAAGATTAGGGTTAGGTTTAGGGTTAGGGTTAGGGTTAGGGTTTGGGTTAGGGTTAGGGTTAGGGTTACGATTAGGGTTAGGGTAAGGGTTAGGGTAAGGGTTAGGGGTTAGGGTTAGGGTTATGGTTATTGTTAGGTTTAGGGTTTAGGGTTTAGTGTTTAGGGTTTAAGGTTTAGGGTTTTGGATTGTTTAAGATTTAGGGTGGTTTAGGTTAAGGGTTTAAGGTTTAGAGTTTAGGATTGTTTAAGGTTTAGGGTTGTTTAGGGTATAGTGTTTAGGGTGAAAAGTTTAGGGTTGTTTAGGGTTTAGTGTTTAGGGTTTAGGGTTGTTTAAGGTTTAGTGTTTAAGGTTTAGGTTTTAGGGTTGTTTTGGGTTTAGTGTTTAGTGTTGTTTAGGGTATAGTGTTAATGGTTTAGGGTTTAGGGTTATTTAGGGTTTAGTGTTTAAGGTTTAAGGTATAGGGTTGTTTAGGGTTTAGTGTTTAGGGTTGTTTATGGTTTAGTGATTAGGGTTGTTTAGGGTTGTTTCGAGGTTAGTGTTTAGGGTTATTCAGGGTTTATGATTTAGGGTTGTTCAGGGTTTAGGATTTATGGTTGTTCAGGGTTTTGGATTTAGGGATTAAGGTTAAGGGGTTAGGGTTAGGGTTAGGGTTAGGGTTAGCATTAGGGTTAGAGTTAGGGTTAGAGTTAGGGTTATGGGGTTATGTTAGGCTTAAGGTTAGGGTTAGGGTTATGGGGTTAAGGTTAGGGTTGGGGTTAGGGTTAGGGTTATGGTTATTCTTAGATTTATGGTTTAAAATTTAGGGTTTATGGTTTAAGGTTTAGAGTTTAGGATTGTTTGAGTTTTAGGGTGGTTTAGGTTTAGGGTATAGAATTTAGCGTTTAAGATTGTTTAATGGTTAGGGTTGTTTAGGTTTTAGCGTTTAGAGTTGTTTAGAGTTTTTTAGGGTTGTTTATAATTTAGTGTTTAGGGTTGTTCAGGATTTATGATTTAGGATATTTTAAGGTTTAGGGTTTAAGGTTGTATAGTGTTTTAGGGTTTAGAGTATAATGTTTAGGGTTAAGGGTTTAGGGTTTTTTAGGGTATAGTGTTAATGGTTTTAGGGTTTAGGCTTGTTTAGGGTTTAGTGTTTAGCGTTTAGGGTTTAGGGTTTTTTAGCGTTTAGTGTTTATAGTTTAGGGTTTAGGGTGCTTTTGGAATTAGTGTTTAGGGTTTTTCGGGGTTTAGGGTTTAGGATTTAGGGTGTTAGGGTTAGGGTTAGGGTTAGGTTTAAGGTTAAGGTGAGGGTTAGTGTGAGGGTTAAGGTTAGGGTTAGGGTTAAGGTTAGTGTTAGTGTTAGAATAAGGGTTAGGGTTAGGGATAGGGTTAGGGTTAGGGTTAGGGTTAGGGTTAAGGTTAGGGTTAGGGTTAGGGTTAGGGTTAGGTGTTTGGGTTAGGGTTAGTGTTAGGGGTTAGGGGTTAGTGTTAGGGTTAGGGTTAGGGTTAGGGTTAGGGTTAGGGTTAGGTTTAGTGTTAGGGTTATTATTAGGGGTTTAGGTTTTAGTTTAAGATTAGTGTTAGGGTTAGAATTAGAAATAGGGTTAGTGTTAGGATTAGGGTCAGTGTTAGGTTTAGAAATATGGTTAGGGTTAGGGTTAAGGGTAGGGTTAGGGTTAGGGTTAGAATTAAAGTTTAGGGTTTAGTGTTAGGATTAGGGATAGTGTGAGGTTTAGGGTTAGGTTTAGGGTTAGGGTTAGGGTTAGTGTTTGGGTTATGATTAGTGTTAGGATTAGGATTAGGGTTAGGGTCAGGTTTATGTTTAGTGTTAGGGTTAGGGTTAGGGTTAGATTTAGGGTTAGGTTTAGGTTTATTGTTAGATTTAGGGTTTAGGGTTTAAGGTTTATGGTTTAGGATTGTTTAAGTTTAAGGGTGGATTAGGTTTAGGGTTTAGAGTTTAGTATTATGGTTACGGTTAGGGTTAGGGTTAGAGTTAGGGTTAGGGTTAGGGTTAGGGTTAGGGTTAAGGTTAGGGTTAGTGATAGGGTTATGGTTATGGTTAGTGTTAGGATTAGGGTTAGGGTTAGGGTCAGGATTAGGTTTAGGGTTAGGGATAAGGTTAGGGTTAGATTTAGGGTTAGGTTTAGGTTTATTGTTAGATTTAGGGTTTAGGGTTTAAGGTTTATGGTTTAGGATTGTTTAAGGTTTAGGGTGGATTAGGTTAAGGGTTTAGAGTTTAGTGTTATGGTTACGGTTAGGGTTAGGGTTAGGGATGGGTTTAGAGATAGGGTTAGGGTTATAGTAAGGGTTAGGTTTAAGATTAGGGTTAGGGTTAGGGTAAAAGTTAGGGGGTTAGTGTTAGGGTTTGTGTTAGGGTTAGGGTTAGGGTTAGGTTAGGGTTAGGGTTAGGGTTAGGGTTAGGTTAGGGTTAGGGTTAGGGTTAGGGTTTGGGTTAGGGGTTAGGGTTAGTGAAAGGGTTAGGGTTATTATTAGGGGGTTAGGTTTAAGTTTAGGATTAGTGTTAGGGTTAGAATTAGAAATAGGGTTAGTGTTAGGATTAGGGTCAGGGTTTGGTTTAGGGTTAGGGTTAGGGTTAGGGTTAGGGTTAGGGTCAGGGAGGGTTTAGGGTTAGGGTTAGGGTTAGGGTTAGATTTAGGGTTAGGTTTAGGTTTATTTGTAGATTTAGGATTTGGGGTCTAAGGTTTATGGTTTAGGATTGTTTAAGGTTTAGGGTGGATTAGGTTTAGGGTTTAGAGTTTAGTGTTATGGTTACGGTTAGGGTTAGGGTTAGGGTTAGGATTAGGGTTAAGGTAAGGGTTAGGATTAGGTTTAGGGTTAGGGTTAGGGTTAGGGCTAGGGTTAGGATTAGGGTTAGGGTTAGGGTTAGGGTAAGGGTTAGGGGTTAGAGTTAGGGTTATGGTTATTGTTAGGTTTAGGGTTTAGGGTTTTGTGTTCAGGGTTTAAGGTTTAGGGTTTAGGATTGTTTAAGTTTTAGGGTGGTTTAGGTTAAGGGTTTAGGGTTTAGAGTTTAGGATTGTTTAAGGTTTACGGTTGTTTAGGGTATAGTGTTTAGGGTTAAAAGTTTAGGGTTGTTTAGGGTTTAGTGTTTAGGGTTTAGGGTTGTTTAAGGTTTAGTGTTTAAGGTTTAGGTTTTATGGTGGTTTTGGGTTTAGTGTTTAGTGTTCTTTAGGGTATAGTGTTAATGGTTTAGGGTTTAGGGTTATTTAGGGTTTAGTGTTTAAGGTTTAGGGTATAGGGTTGTTTAGGATTTAGTGTTTAGGGTTGTTTATGGTTTAGTGATTAGGGTTGTTTAGGGTTGTTTAGAGGTTAGTGATTAGGGTTATTCAGGGTTTATGATTTAGGGTTGTTCAGGGTTTAGGATTTATTGTTGTTCAGGGTTTAGGATTTAGGGATTAAGGTTAAGGGGTTAGGGTTAGGGTTAGGGTTAGGGTTAGGGTTAGCATTAGGGTTAGAATTAGGGTTAGAGTTAGGGTTATGGGGTTATGTTAGGCTTAAGGTTAGGGTTAGGGTTATGGGGTTAAGGTTAGGGTTTGGGTTAGGGTTAGGTTTAGGTTTAGGGTTAGGGTTAGGGTTATGGTTATTCTTAGATTTAAGGTTTAAATTTTAGGGTTTATGGTTTAAGGTTTAGGGTTTAGGATTGTTTAAGTTTTAGGGTGGTTTAGGTTTAGGGTATAGGGTTTAGCGTTTAAGATTGTTTAATGGTTAGGGTTGTTTAGGTTTTAGCGTTTAGAGTTGTTTAGGGTTTTTTAGGGTTGTTTATGATTTAGTGTTTAGGGTGGTTCAGGATTTATGATTTAGGATATTTTAAGGTTTAGGGTTTAAGGTTGTATAGTGTTTTAGGGTTTAGGGTATAATGTTTAGGGTTAAGGGTTTATGGTTGTTTAGGGTATAGTGTTAATGGTTTTAGGGTTTAGGCTTGTTTAGTGTTTAGTGTTTAGGGTTTAGGGTTTAGGGTTTTTAGCGTTCAGTGTTTATAGTTTAGGGTTTAGGGTGCTTTTGGAATTAGTGTTTAGGGTTTTTTGGGGTTTAGGGTTTAGGATTTAGGGTGTTAGGGTTAGTGTTAGGGTTAGGTTTAGGGTTAAGGTGAGGGTTAGGGTGAGGGTTAAGGTTAGGGTTAGGGTTAAGGTTAGTGTTCGTGTTAGGGTAAGGGTTAGGGTTAGGGTTAGGGTTAGGGGTTAGGGTTAGGGTTAGTGTTAGGGGTTAGGGGTTAGTGTTAGGGTTAGGGTTAGGGTTAGGGTTAGGGTTAGGTTTAGTGTTAGGGTTATTATTAGGGGGTTAGGTTTTAGTTTAGGATTACTGTTAGAGTTAGAATTAGAAATAGGGTTAGTGTTAGGATTAGGGTCAGGGTTAGGTTTAGGGATATGGTTAGGGTTAGGGTTAAGGGTAGGGTTAGGGTTAGGGTTAGATTTAAAGTTTAGGGTTTAGTGTTAGGATTAGGGATAATGTGAGGTTTAGGGTTAGGTTTAGGGTTAGGGTTAGGGTTAGGGTTAGGGTTAGATTTAGGGTTAGGTTTAGGTTTATTGTTAGATTTAGGGTTTAGGGTTTAAGGTTTAAGGTTTAGGATTGTTTAAGGTTTAGGGTAGATTAGGTTTAGGGTTTAGAGTTTAGTATTATGGTTACGGTTAGGGTTAGGGTTAGGGTTAGAGTTAGGGTTAGAGTTAGGGTTAGGGTTAGGGTTAGGGTTAAGGTTAGGGTTAATGTTAGGGTTAGGGTTATGGTTAGTGTTAGGATTAGGGTTAGGTTTAGGGTCAGGGTTAGGTTTAGGGTTAGGGATAGGGTTAGGGTTAGATTTAAGGTTAGGTTTAGGTTTATTGTTACATTTAGGGTTTAGGGTTTAAGGTTTATGGTTTAGGATTGTTTAAGGTTTAGGGTGGACTAGGTTTAGGGTTTAGAGTTTAGTGTTATGGTTAAGGTTAGGGTTAGGGTTAGGGATGGGGTTAGGGTTAGGGTTAGGGTTATGGTAAGGGTTAGGGTTAGGGTTAGGGTTAGGGTTATGGTAAAAGTTAGGGGGTTAGTGTTAGGGTTTGGGTTAGGGTTGGGGTTAGGGTTAGGGTTAGGTTAGGGTTAGGGTAGGGGTTAGGGTTAGGGGTTAGGGTTATGGTTAGGGTTAGGGTTAGGGTTAGGGTTAGGGTCAGGGAGGGTTTAGGGTTAGGGTTAGATTTAGGGTTAGGTTTAGGTTTAATGTTAGATTTAGGGTTTAGGGTCTACGGTTTATGGTTTAGGATTGTTTAAAATTTAGGGTGGATTAGGTTTAGGGTTTAGAGTTTAGTGTTATGGTTACGGTTAGTGTTAGGGTTAGGGTTAGGGTTAGGGTTAGGGTTAGGGTTAGGGTAATGGATAGGGTTAGGGTTAGGGTTAGGATTAGGGTTGAGGTTAGGGTTAGGGTTAGGGTTATGGTTAGGGTTAGGGTTAGGGTTAGGGTTATGGTTAGGATTAGGGTTAGGGTTAGGGTTATGGTTAGGATTAGGGTTAGGGTTAGGGTTAGGGTAAGGGTTAGGGGTTAGGGTTAGGGTTATGGTTATTGTTAGGTTTAGGTTTTAGGGTTTAGTGTTTAGGGTTTAAGGTTTAGGGTTTAGGATTGTTTAAGATTTAGGGTGGATTAGGTTTAGGGTTTAGAGTTTAGTGTTATGGTTACGGTTAGGGTTAGGGTTAGGGATGGGGTTAGGGTTAGGGTTAGGGTTATGGTAAGAGTTAGGGTTAGGGTTAGGTTTAGGGTTAGGGTAAAAGTTAGGGGGTTAGTGTTAGGGTTTGGGTTAGGGTTAGGGTTAGGGTTAGGGTTAGGTTAGGGTTAGGGTTAGGGTTAGGGTTAGGGGTTAGGGTTAGTGTTATGGTTAGGGTTATTATTAGGGGGTTAGGTTTAAGTTTAGGATTAGTGTTAGGGATAGAATTAGAAATAGGTTTAGTGTTAGGATTAGGGTCAGGGTTAGGTTTAGGGTTAGGGCTAGGGTTAGGGTTAGGGTTAGGGTTAGGGTCAGGGAGGGTTTAGGGTTAGGGTTAGATTTAGGGTTAGGTTTAGGTTTATTGTTAGATTAAGGTTTAGGGTCTACGGTTTATGGTTTAGGATTTTTTAAGGTTTAGGGTGGATTAGGTTTAGGGTTTAGAGTTTAGTGTTAGGGTTATGGTTAGGATTAGGGTTAGGGTTAGGGTTAGGATTAGGGTTAAGGTTAGGGTTAGGGTTAGGTTTAGGGTTAGGGTTAGGGTTAGGGTTAGAGTTAGGGTTACGGTTAGGGTTAGGATTAGGGTTAGGTTTAGGGTTAGGGTTAGGGTTAGGGTTAGGGTTAGGGTAATGGTTAGGGGTTAGGGTTAAGGTTAGGGTTAAGGTTAGGTTTAGGTTTAAGGTTAGGTTTAGGGTTAGGGTTAGGGATAGGGTTAGGGTTAGGGTTAGGGTTAGGGTAAATTTAGGGTTAGGGTTAGGGTTAGGGTTAGGGGTTAGGGTTCGGGTTTGTGTTAGGGGTTAGGGGTTAGGGTTAGGGTTCGGGTTATGGTTAGGGTTAGGTTTAGGGTTAGGGTGAGGGTTAGGGTAAGGGTTATGTGGTTATGTTAGGCTTAAGGTTAGGGTTAGGGTTATGGGGTTAAGGTTAGGGTTGGGGTTAGGGTTAGGTTTAGGTTTAGGGTTAGGGTTAGGGTTATGGTTATTCTTAGATTTATGGTTTAAAATTTAGGGTTTATGGTTTAAGGTTTAGGGTTTAGGATTGTTTAAGTTTTAGGGTGGTTTAGGTTTAGGGTATAGGGTTTAGCGTTTAAGATTGTTTAATGTTTAGGGTTGTTTATGTTTTAGCGTTTAGAGTTGTTTAGGTTTTTTTAGGGTTGTTTATGATTTAGTGTTTAGGGTGGTTCAGGATTTATGGTTTAGGATATTTTAAGGTTTAGGGTTTAAGGTTGTATAGTATTTTAGGGTTTAGGCTATAATGTTTAGGGTTAAGAGTTTAGGGTTGTTTAGGATATAGTGTTAATGGTTTTAGGGTTTAGGCTAGTTTAGGGTTTAGTGTTTAGAGTTTAGGGTTTAGGTTTTTTTAGCGTTTAGTGTTTAGGGTTTAGGGTGCTTTTGGAATTAGTGTTTAGGGTTTTTCTGCGTTTAGGGTTTAGGATTTAGGGTTTTACGGTTAGGTTTAGGGTTAGGGTGAGGGTTAGGGTGAGGGTTAAGGTTAGGGTTAGGGTTAAGGTTAGTGTTAGTGTTAGGGTAAGGGTAAGTGTTAGGGATAGTGTTAGGGTTAGGGTTAGGGTTAGTGTTAGGGTTAGGGTTAGGGTTAGGGATAGGGTAGGTGTGAGGTTTAGGGTTAGGGTTAGGTTTAGGGTTAGGGTTAATCTTTGTTTGGGTTATGGTTATTGTTAGGATTAGGCTTTGGATTAGGGTCAGGGGTAGGTTTAGGTTTACGGTTAGGGTTAGTGTTAGATTTAGGGTTAAGTTTAGGTTTATTGTTAGATTTAGGGTTTAGGGTTTAAGGTTTATGGTTTAGGATTGTTTAAGTTTTAGGGTGGATTAGGTTTAGGGTTTAGAGTTTAGTGTTATGGTTATGGTTAGGGTTAGGGTTAGGGTTAGGGTTAGGGTTAGGGTTAGTGTTACGGTTAGGGTTAGGGTTAGTGTTAGGGTTAGGGTTAGAGTTACGGTTAGGGTTAGGGTTAGAGATACGTTTAGGGTTAGGGTTAGGGTTAAGGTTAGGGTTGGGGGGGTTAGGGTTTAGGTTAGGGTCAGGGTTAGGGTTAGGGTTAGGGTTAGGTTTAGGGTTAGGGTTATTATTAGGGAGTTAGGTTTAAATTTAGGATTAGTGTTAGGGTTAGAATTAGAAATAGGGATAGTGTTAGGATTAGGGTCAGGGTTAGGTTTAGGGATAGGGTTAGGGTTAGGGTTAGGGGTAGGGTTAGGGTTAGGTTAGATTTAAAGTTTAAGGTTTAGTGTTAGGATTAGGGTTAGTGTGAGGTTTAGGGTTAGGGTTAGGTTTAGGGTTAGGGTTAGGGTTAGTGTTTGGTTATGGTTAGTGTTAGGATTAGGTTTAGTGTTAGGGTTAGGGTTAGGGTTAGATTTAGGGTTAGGTTTAGGTTTATTGTTAGATTTAGGGTTTAGGGTTTAAGGTTTGTGGTTTAGGATTGTTTAAGGTTTAGGGTGGATTAGGTTTAGGTTTTAGAGTTTAGTGTTTTGGTTACGGTTAGGGTTAGGGTTAGGTTTAGGGTTAAAGTTTGGGTTAGGGTTAGGGTTAGGTTTAGGGTTAGGGTTATGGTTAGTGTTAAGGTTAGGGTTAGGGTTAGGGTTAGGGTTAGGTTTAGGGTTAGAGTTAGTGTTACGGTTAGGGTTAGGGTTAGGGTTACGGTTAGGGTTAGGGTTAGGGTTAGGGTAAGGGTTATGATTATGTTTATTGTTAGGTTTAGGGTTAGGGTTAGGGTTAAGGTTAGGTTTAGGTTTAGGGTTAGGTTTACGGTTAGGCTTAAGGTTAGGGTTAGGTTTAGGGATAGGGTTATGTTTAGGGTTAGGTTTAAGGTTAGGGTTAGGGTTAGGGTTAGGGTTAGGTTTATTGTTAGGTTTAGGGTTTAGTCTTTAGGGTCTAAGGTTTTGGGTTTAGGATTGTTTAAGGTTTAGGGTAGATTAGGTTTAGGGTTTAGAGTTTAGTGTTAAGGTTAGGGTTAGGTTTAGGGTTTAGGGTTTAGTGTTCGGATTAGGGTTAGGGTTAGGGTTAGGTTTAGGGTTACGTTTAGGGTCAGGGATATTGTTAGGTTTAGGGTTTAGGGTTTAGGGTAAAGGTTTAGGTTTTAGGATTGTTTAAGGTTTAGGGTGGATTATTTTTAGGGTTTAGAGTTTTGTGTTTGGGATATCGTTAGGGTTAGGTTTAGGGTTTAGGGATTACTGTTAGGGTTAGCGTTAGGGTTAGGTTTAAGGTTAGTGTTAGGTTTAGGGTTAGGGTTAGGGTTAAGTTTAGGCTTATTGTTAGGATTAGGGTTAGAGTTAGGATTAGGGTTAGGGTTAGGGTTAGGGTTAGGGTCAGCTTTAGGGTTAGGGTTAGGGTTAGGACTACGTTTAGTGTTAGTGTTAGGTTTAGGGTTAGGGTTAGAGTTAGGGTTAGGTTTAGTGTTAGGGTTACGTTTAGGGTTAGGGTTTGGGTTAGGATTAGGGTTAGGGTTATGGTAATTGTTAGGTTTAAGGTTTAAGGTTTAGGGTTTAAGATTGTTTAAGGTTTATCGTAAATTAAATTTAGGGTTTACAATTTAGTGTTAAGGTTATGGTTAGTGTTAGGGTTAGGGTTAGGGTTAGGTTTAGGGTTCAGGGTTTAGGGTTTAGGATTGTTTAAGGTTTAGGGTAGATTAGGTTGAGGATTTAAAGTTTATTTTAGGGTTAGGGTTAGGTTTAGGGTTTAGGGTTTGGTGTTAGGATTAGGGTTAAAGTTAAAGTTAGGGTTAGGGTACGGGTTAGGATTAGGTTTAGGGTTAAGGTTAGGGTTAGGGTTAGGGTTAGGGTTAGGGTTAGGGTTAGGATTAGGGTTAGGGTTAGGATTAGGGTAAGGGTTAGGGGTTAGGGTTAGGGTTATGGTTATTGTTAGGTTTAGGGTTTAGGGTTTTGTGTTTAGGGTTTAAGGTTTAGGGTTTAGGATTGTTTAAGATTTAGGGTGGTTTAGGTTAAGGGTTTAGGGTTTAGAGTTTAGGATTGTTTAAGGTATAGGGTTGTTTAGGGTATAGTGTTTAGGGTTAAAAGTTTAGGGTTGTTTAGGGTTTACTGTTTAGGGTTTAGGGTTGTTTAAGGTTTAGTGTTTAAGGTTTAGGTTTTAGGGTTGTTTTGGGTTTAGTGTTTAGTGTTGTTTAGGGTATAGTGTTAATGGTTTAGGGTTTAGGGTTATTTAGGGTTTAGTGTTTAAGGTTTAGGGTATAGGGTTGTTTAGGGTTTAGTGTTTAGGGTTGTTTATGGTTTAGTGATTAGGGTTGTTTAGGGTTGTTTAGAGCTTAGTGTTTAGGGTAATTCAGGGTTTATGATTTAGGGTTGTTCAGCGTTTAGGATTTATGGTTGTTCAGGGTTTAGGATTTAGGGATTAAGGTTAAGGGGTTAGGGTTAGGGTTAAGGTTAGGGTTAGGGTTAGGGTTAGGGTTAGGGTTAGGGTTAAGGTTAGGGTTAGGTTTAGGGTTAGGGTTATGGTTAGTTTTAGGATTAGGGTTAGGGTTAGGGTCAGGGTTAGGTTTAGGGTTAGGGTAAGGGTTAGGGTTAGATTTAGGGTTAGGTTTAGGTTTATTGTTAGATTTAGGGTTTAGGGTTTAAGGTTTATGGTTTAGGATTGTTTAAGGTTTAGGGTGGATTAGTTTTAGGAATTAGAGTTTAGTGTTATGGTTACGGTTAGTGTTAGGGTTAGGGTTAGGGTTAGGGTTAGGGTTAGGGTAATGGTTAGGGTTAGGGTTAGGGTTAGGGTTAGGGTAAGGGTTAGGGGTTAGTGTTAGGGTTAGGGTTAGGGTTAGGGTTAGGGTTAAGGTTAGGGGTTAGGGTTAGTGTTAGGGTTAGGGTTATTATTAGGGAGTTAGGTTTAAGTTTAGGATTAGTGTTAGGGTTAGAATTAGAAATAGGGTTAGTGTTAGGATTAGGGTCAGGGTTAGGTTTAGGGTTAGGGTTAGGGTTAGGGTTAGGGTTAGGGTTAGGTTTAGGGTCAGGGAGGGTTTAGGGTTAGGGTTAGGGTTAGGGTTAGATTTAGGTTTAGGTTTAGTTTTATTCTTAGATTTAGGATTTAGGGTCTAAGGTTTATGGTTTAGGATTGTTTAAGGTTTAGGGTGGATTAGGTTTAGGGTTTAGAGTTTAGTGTTATGGTGACGGTTAGGGTTAGGGTTAGGGTTAGGGTTAGGATTAGGGTTAAGGTTAGGGTTAGGATTAGGTTTAGAGTTAGGGTTAGAATTAGGGTTAGGGTTAGGGTTAGGGTTAGGGTTAGGGTTAGGATTAGGGTTAGGGTTAGGGTTAGGGTAAGGGTTAAGGTTAGGGTTAGGGTTAGGGTTATGGTTAGTGTTAGGATTAGGGTTTAGGGTTTAGTGTTTAGGGTTTAAGGTTTAGGGTTTAGGATTGTTTAAGATTTAGGGTGGTTTAGGTTAAGGGTTTAGGGTTTAGACTTTAGGATTGTTTAAAGTTTAGGGTTGTTTAAGGTATAGTGTTTAGGGTTAAAAGTTTAGGGTTGTTTAGGCTTTAGTGTTTAGTGTTTAGATTTTTTTAAGTTTTAGTGTTTAAGGTTTAGGTTTTAGGGTGGTTTTGGGTTAATGTTTAGTGTTGTTTAGGGTATAGTGTTAATGGTTTAGGGTTTAGGGTTATTTAGGGTTTAGTGTTTAAGGTTTAGGGTATAGGGTTGTTTAGGGTTTAGTGTTTAGGGTTGTTTATGGTTTAGTGATTAGGGTTGTTTAGGGTTGTTTAGAGGTTAGTGTTTAGGGTTATTCAGGGTTTAAGATTTATGGTTGTTCAGGGAATAGGATTTAGGGATTAAGGTTAAGGAGTTAGGGTTAGGGTTAGGGTTAGGGTTAAGGTTAGGGTTAGGGTTAAGGTTAGGGTTAGGGTTAGGGTTAGGGTTATGGTTAGTGTTAGGATTAGGGTTAGGGTTAGGGTCAGGGTTAGGTTTAGGGTTAGGGTTAGGGTTAGGGTTAGATTTAGGGTCAGGTTTAGGTTTATTGTTAGATTTAGGGTTTAGGGTTTAAGGTTTATGGTTTAGGATTGTTTAAGGTTTAGGGTGGATTAGGTTTAGGGTTTAGAGTTTAGTGTTATGGTTACGTTTAGTGTTAGGGTTAGGGTTAGGGTTAGGTTAGGGTTAGGGTTAGGGTTAGGGTAATGGTTAGGGTTAGGGTTAGGGTTAGGGTTAGGGTAAGGGTTAGGGGTTAGTGTTAGGGTTAGGTTTAGGGTTAGGGTTAGGGTTAAGGTTAGGGGTTAGGGTTAGTGTTAGTGTTAGGGTTATTATTAGGGGGTTAGGTTTACGTTTAGGATTAGTGTTAGGGTTAGAATTAGAAATAGGGTTAGTGTTAGGATTAGGGTCAGCGTTAGGTTTAGGGTTAGGGTTAGGGTTAGGGTTAGGGTTAGGGTTAGGGTTAGGGTTAGTGTCAGGGAGGGTTTAGGGTTAGGGTTAGGGTTAGGGTTAGATTTAGAGTTAGGTTTATGTTTATTGTTAGATTTAGGATTTAGGGTCTAAGGTTTATGGTTTAGGATTGTTTAAGGTTTAGGGTGGATTAGGTTTAGGGTTTAGAGTTTAGTGTTATCGTTACGGTTAGGGTTAGGGTTAGGGTTAGGATTAGGGTTAAGGTTAGGGTTAGGATTAGGTTTAGAGTTAGGGTTAGGGTTAGGGTTAGGGTTATGGTTAGGGTTAGGGTTAGGATTAGGGTTAGGGTTAGGGTTAGGGTAAGGGTTAGGGGTTAGGGTTAGGGTTATGGTTATTGTTAGGTTTAGGGTTTAGGGTTTAGTGTTTAGGGTTTAAGGTTTAGGGTTTAGGAGTGTTTAAGATTTAGGGTGGTTTAGGTTAAGGGTTTAGGGTTTAGACTTTAAGGTTGTTTAAGGTTTAGGGTTGTTTAGGGTATAGTGTTTAGGGTTAAAAGTTTAGGGTTGTTTAGGCTTTAGTGTTTAGGGTTTAGGGTTGTTTAAGTTTTAGTGTTTAAGGTTTAGGTTTTAGGGTTGTTTTGGGTTAATGTTTAGTGTTGTTTAGGGTATAGTGTTAATGGTTTAGGGTTTAGGGTTATTTAGGGTTTAGTGTTTTAAGTTTAGGGTATAGGGTTGTTTAGGGTTTAGTGTTTAGGGTTGTTTATGGTTTAGTGATTAGGGTTGTTTAGGGTTGTTTAGAGGTTAGTGTTTAGGGTTATTCAGGATTTATGATTTAGGGTTGTTCAGGGTTTAGGATTTATGGTTGTTCAAGGTTTAGGATTTAGGGATTAAGTTAAGGGGTTAGGGTTAGGTTTAGGGTTAGGGTTAGGGTTAGGGTTAGGGTTAGGATTAGGTTTAGGGTTAAGGTTAGGGTTAGGGTTAGGGTTAGGGTTATGGTTAGTGTTAGGATTAGGGTTAGGGTTAGGGTTAGGGTAAGGTTTAGGGTTAGGGTTAGGGTTAGGGTTAGATTTAAGGTCAGGTTTAGGTTTATTGTTAGATTTAGGGTTTAGGGTTTAAGGTTTATGGTTTAGGATTGTTTAAGGTTTAGGGTGGATTAGGTTTACGGTTTAGAGTTTAGTGTTATGGTTATGGTTAGTGTTAGGGATAGGGTTAGGGTTAGGGTTAGTGTTAGGGTTAGGGTAATGGTTAGGGTTAGGGTTAGGGTTAGGGTTAGGGTTAGGGTTTTGGGTTAGGGTTAGTGTTAGGGTTAGGGTTATTATTAGGGGGTTAGGTTTAAGTTTAGGATTAGTGTTAGGGTTAGAATTAGAAATAGGGTTAGTGTAAGGATTAGGGTCAGGGTTAGGTTTAGGGTTAGGGTTAGGGTTAGGGTTAGGTTTAGGGTTAGGGTCAGGGAGGGTTTAGGGTTAGGTTTAGGGTTAGGGTTAGATTTAGGGTTAGGTTTAGGTTTATTGTTAGATTTAGGATTTAGGGTCTAAGGTTTATGGTTTAGGATTGTTTAAGGTTTAGGGTGGATTAGGTTTAGGGTTTAGAGTTTAGTGTTATGGTTACGGTTAGGGTTAGGGTTACGGTTAGGGTTAGGATTAGGGTTAAGGTTAGGGTTAGGATTAGGTTTAGGGTTAGAGTTAGGGTTAGGGTTAGGGTTAGGGTTAGGGTTAGGATTAGGGTTAGGGTTAGGGTTAGGGTAAGGGTTAGGGGTTAGGGTTAGGGTTATGGTTATTGTTAGGTTTAGGGTTTAGGGTTTAGTGTTTAGGGTTTAAGGTTTAGGGTTTAGGATTGTTTAAGATTTAGAGTGGTTTAGGTTAAGGGTTTAGGGTTTAGAGTTTAGGATTGTTTAAGGTTTAGGGTTGTTTAGGGTATAGTGTTTAGGGTTAAAAGTTTAGGGTTATTTAGGGTTTAGTGTTTAGGGTTTAGGGTTGTTTAAGGTTTAGTGTTTAAGGTTTAGGTTTTAGGGTTGTTTTGGTTTTAGTGTTTAGTGTTGTTTAGGGTATAGTGTTAATGGTTTAGGGTTTAGGGTTATTTAGTGTTTAGTGTTTAAAGTTTAGGGTATAGGGTTTTAGGGTTTAGTGTTTAGGGTTGTTTATGGTTTAGTGATTAGGGTTGTTTAGGGTTGTTTAGAGGTTAGTGTTTAGGGTTATTCAGGGTTTATGATTTAGGGTTGTTCAGGGTTTAGGATTTATGGTTGTTCAGGGTTTAGGATTTAGGGATTAAGGTTAAGGGGTTAGGGTTAGGGTTAGGGTTAGGGTTAGGGTTAGGGTTAGGGTTAGGGTTAGGGTTAGGGTTAGGGTTAGGATTAGGGTTAGAGTTAGGGTTAGGGTAAGGGTTAGGGGTTAGGGTAAGGGTTATGGTTCTGTTAGGTTTAGGGTTTAGGGTTTAGTGTTTAGGGTTTAAGGTTTAGGGTTGAGGATTGTTTAAGATTTAGGGTGGTTTAGGTTAAGGGTTTAGGGTTTAGACTTTAGGATTGTTTAAGGTTTAGGGTTGTTTAGGGTATAGTGTTTAGGGTTAAAAGTTTAGGTTTGTTTAGGATTTAGTGTTTAGGGTTTAGAATTGTTTAAGGTTTAGTGTTTAGGGTTTAGGTTTTAGGGTTTTTTTGGGTTTAGTGTTTAGTGTTGTTTAGGGTATAGTGTTAATGGTTTAGGGTTTAGGGTTATTTAGGGTTTAGTGTTTAAGGTTTAGGGTATAGGGTTGTTTAGGGTTTAGTGTTTAGGGTTGTTTATGGTTTAGTGATTAGGGTTCTTTAGGGTTGTTTAGAGGTTAGTGTTTAGGGTTATTCAGGGTTTATGATTTAGGGTTGTTCAGGGTTTAGGATTTATGGTTGTTCAGGGTTTAGGATTTAGGGATTAAGGTTAAGGCGTTAGGGTTATGGTTATGGTTAGGGTTAAGGTTAGCATTAGGGTTAGAGTTAGGGTTAGAGTTAGGGTTATGGGGTTATGTTAGGCTTAAGGTTAGGGTTAGGGTTATGGGTTTAAGGTTAGGGTTGGGGTTAGGGTTAGGTTTAGGTTTAGGGTTAGGGTTAGGGTTATGGTTATTCTTAGATTTATGGTTTAAAATTTGGGTTTATGGTTTAAGGTTTAGGGTTTAGGATTGTTTAAGTTTTAGGGTGGTTTACGTTTAGGGTATAGGGTTTAGAGTTTAAGATTGTTTAATGATTAGGGTTGTTTAGGTTTTAGCGTTTAGAGTTGTTTAGGGTTTTTTAGGGTTGTTTATGATTTAGTGTTTAGGGTTGTTCAGGATTTATGATTTAGGATATTTTAAGGTTTAGGGTTTAAGGTTGTATAATGTTTTAGGGTTTAGGGTATAATGTTTAGGGTTAAGGGTTTAGGGTGCTTTTGAAATTAGTGTTTAGGGTTTTTCGGGGTTTAGGGTTTAGGATTTAGGGTGTTAGGGTTAGTTTTAGGGTTAGGTTTAGGGTTAAGGTGAGGGTTAGGGTGAGGGTTAAGGTTAGGTTTAGGGTTAAGGTTAGTTTTAGTGTTAGGGTAAGGGTTAGGGTTAGGGATAGGGTTAGGGTTAGGGTTAGGGTTAGGGTTAAGGTTAGGGTTAGGGTTAGGGTTAGGGTTAAGGGTTAGGGTTAGGGTTAGTGTTAGGGGTTAGGGGTTAGTGTTAGTGTTAGTGTTAGGGTTAGGGTTAGGGTTAGGTTTAGTGTTAGGGTTATTATTAAGGGGTTACGTTTTAGTTTAGGATTAGTGTTAGGGTTAGAATTAGAAATAGGGTTAGTGTTAGGATTAGGGTCAGGGTTAGGTTTAGCGATATGGTTAGGGTTAGCGTTAAGGGTAGGGTTAGGGTTAGGGTTAGATTTAAAGTTTAGGGTTTAGTGTTAGGATTAGGGATAGTGTGAGGTTTAGGGTTAGGTTTAGGGTTAGGGTTAGGGTTAGTGTTTGTGTTATGATTAGTGTTATTATTAGGGTTAGGGTTAGGGTCAGGTTTAGGTTTAGGGTTAGGGTTAGGGTTAGGGATAGATTTAGGGTTAGGTTTAGGTTTATTGTTAGATTTAGGGTTTAGGGTTTAAGGTTTAAGGTTTAGGATTGTTTAAGGTTTAGGGTAGATTAGGTTTAGGGTTTAGAGTTTAGTATTATGGTTACGGTTAGGGTTAGGGTTATTGTTAGAGTTAGGGTTAGGGTTTGGGTTAGGGTTAGGGTTAAGGTTAGGGTTAGTGTTAGGGTTAGGGTTATGGTTAGTGTTAGAATTAGGGTTAGGGTTAGGGTCAGGGTTAGGTTTAGGGTTAGGGATAGGGTTAGGGTTAGATTTAGGGTTAGGTTTAGATTTATTGTTAGATTTAGGGTTTAGGGTTTAAGGTTTATGGTTTAGGATTTTTTAAGGTTTAGGGTGGATTAGGTTTAGGGTTTAGAGTTTAGTGTTATGGTTACGGTTAGGGTTAGGGTTAGGGATGGGGTTACGGTTAGGGTTAGGTTTATGGTACTGGTTAGGGTTAGGGTTAGGATTAGGGTTAGGGTAAAAGTTAGGGCGTTAGTGTTAGGGTTTGGGTTAGGGTTAGGGTTAGGGTTAGGGTTAGGGTTAGGGTTAGGGTTAGGGGTTAGGGTTAGTGTTAGGGTTAGGGTTATTATTAGGGGGTTAGGTTTAAGTTTAGGATTAGTGTTAGGGTTAGAATTAGAAATAGGGTTAGTGTTAGGATTAGGGTCAGGGTTAGGTTTAGGGTTAGGGTTAGGGTTAGGGTTAGGGTTAGTGTCAGTGAGGGTTTAGGGTTAGGGTTAGGGTTAGGGTTAGATTTAGGGTTAGGTTTAGGTTTATTGTTAGATTTAGGATTTAGGGTCTAAGGTTTATGGTTTAGGATTGTTTAAGGTTTAGGGTGGATTAGGTTTAGGGTTTAGAGTTTAGTGTTATGATTACGGTTAGGGTTAGGGTTAGGGTTAGGGTTAGGATTAGGGTTAAGGTTGGGGTTAGGATTAGGTTTAGGGTTAGGTTTAGGGTTAGGGTTAGGGTTAGGGTTAGGGTTAGGGTTAGGGTTAGGATTAGGGTTAGGGTTAGGGTTAGGGTAAGGGTTAGGTGTTAGGGTTAGGGTTATGGTTATTGTTAGGTTTAGGGTTTAGGGTTTAGTGTTTAGGGTTTAAGGTTTAGGGTTTAGGATTTTTTAAGATTTAGGGTGGTTTAGGTTAAGGGTTTAGGGTTTAGAGTTTAGGATTGTTTAAGGTTTAGGGTTGTTTAGGGTATAGTGTTTAGGGTTAAAAGTTTAGGGTTGTTTAGGGTTTAGTGTTTAGGGTTTAGGGTTGTTTAAGGTTTATTGTTTAAGGTTTAGGTTTTAGGGTTGTTTGGGGTTTAGTGTTTAGTGTTGTTTAGGGTATAGTGTTAATGGTTTAGGGTTTAGGGTTATTTAGGGTTTAGTGTTTAAAGTTTAGGGTATAGGGTTGTTTAGGGTTTAGTGTTTAGGGTTGTTTATGGTTTAGTGATTAGGGTTGTTTAGGGTTGTTTAGAGGTTAGAGTTTAGGGTTATTCAGGGTTTATGATTTAGGGTTGTTCAGGGTTTAGGATTTATGGTTGTTCAGGGTTTAGGATTTAGGGATTAAGCTTAAGGGGTTAGGGTTTGGGTTAGGGTTAGGGTTAGGGTTAACATTAGGGTTAGAGTTAGGGTTAGAGTTAGGGTTATGGGGTTATGTTAGGCTTAAGGTTAGGGTTAGGGTTATGGGGTTAAGGTTAGGGTTGGGGTTAGGGTTAGGTTTAGGTTTAGGGTTAGTGATAGGGTTATGGTTATTCTTAGATTTATGGTTTAAAATTTAGGGCTTATGGTTTAAGGTTTAGGGTTTAGGATGGTTTAAGTTTTAGGGTGGTTTAGGTTTTGGGTATAGAATTTAGCGTTTAAGATTGTTTAATGGTTAGGGTTGTTTAGGTTTTAGCGTTTAGAGTTGTTTAGGGTTTTTTAGGGTTGTTTATAATTTAGTGTTTAGGGTTGTTCAGTATTTATGATTTAAGATATTTTAAGGTTTAGGGTTTAAGGTTGTATAGTGTTTTAGGGTTTAGGGTATAATGTTTAGGGTTAAGGGTTTAGGATTGTTTAGGGTATAGTGTTAATGGTTTTAGGGTTTAGGCTTGTTTAGGGTTTAGTGTTTAGGGTTTAGGGTTTAGGGTTTCTTAGCGTTTAGTGTTTATAGTTTAGGGTTTAGGGTGCTTTTGGAATTAGTGTTTAGGGTTTTTCGGGGTTTAGGGTTTAGGATTTAGGGTGTTAGGGTTAGGGTTAGGGTTAGGGTTAGGTTTAGTGTTAGGGTTATTATTAGGGGGTTAGGTTTTAGTTTAGGATTAGTGTTAGGGTTAGAATTAGAAATAGGGTTAGTGTTAGGATTAGGGTCAGGGTTAGGTTTAGGGATATGGTTAGGGTTAGGGTTAAGGCTAGAGTTAGGGTTAGGGTTAGATTTAAAGTTTAGGGTTTAGTGTTAGGATTATGGATAGTGTAAGGTTTAGGGTTAGGTTTAGAGTTAGGGTTAGGTTTAGTGTTTGGGTTATGATTAGTGTTATTATTAGGGTTAGGGTTAGGGTCAGGTTTAGGTTTAGGGTTAGGGTTAGGGTTAGGGTTAGATTTAGGGTTAGGTTTAGGTTTATTGTTAGATTTAGGGTTTAGGGTTTAAGGTTTAAGGTTTAGGATTGTTTAAGGTTTAGGGTAGATTAGGTTTAGGGTTTAGACTTTAGTATTATGGTTACGGTTAGGGTTAGGGTTAGGGTTAGAGATAGGGTTAGGGTTAGGGTTAGGGTTAGGGTTAGGATTACGGTTAAGGTTAGGGTTAATATTAGGGTTAGGGTTAGGGTAAAAGTTAGGGGGTTAGTGTTAGGGTTAAGGTTAGGGTTAGGGTTAGGGTTAGGTTAGGGTTAGGGTTAGGGTTAGGGTTAGGGTTAGGGGTTAGTATTAGTGTTAGGGTTAGGGTTATTATTAGGGGGTTAGGTTTAAGTTTAGGAATAGTGTTAGGGTTAGAATTAGAAATAGGGTTAGTGTTAGGATTAGGGTCAGGATTAGGTTCAGGGTTAGGGTTAGGGTTAGGGTTAGGGTTAGGGTCAGGGAGGGTTTAGGTTTAGGATTAGGGTTAGGTTTAGATTTAGGGTTAGGTTTAGGTTTATTGTTAGATTTAGGATTTAGGGTCTAAAGTTTATGGTTTAGGATTGTTTAAGGTTTAGGGTGGATTAGGTTTAGGGTTTAGAGTTTAGTGTTATGGTTACGGTTAGTGTTAGGGTTAGGGTTAGGGTTAGGATTAGGGTTAAGTTTAGGGTTAGGATTAGGTTTAGGGTTAGGGTTAGGGTTAGGGTTAGGGTTAGGGTTAGGGTTAGGGTTAGGGTTAGGGTTAGGATTAGGGTTAGGGTTAGGGTTAGGGTAAGGGTTAGGGGTTAGGGTTAGGGTTATGGTTATTGTTAGGTTTATGGTTTAGGGTTTAGTGTTTAGGGTTTAAGGTTTAGGGTTTAGGATTGTTTAAGATTTAGGGTGGTTTAGGTTACGAGTTTAGAATTTAGAGTTTAGGATTGTTTAAGGTTTAGGGTTGTTTAGGGTATAGTGTTTAGGGTTAAAAGTTTAGGGTTGTTTAGGGTTTAGTGTTTAGGGTTTAGGGTTGTTTAAGGTTTAGTGTTTAAGGTTTAGGTTTTAGGGTTGCTTTGGGTTTAGTGTTTAGTGTTGTTTAGGGTATAGTGTTAATGGTTTAGGGTTTAGGGTTATTTAGGGTTTAGTGTTTAAGGTTTAAGGTATAGGGTTGTTTAGGGTTTAGTGTTTAGGGTTGTTTATGGTTTAGTGATTAGGGTTGTTTAGGGTTGTTTAGAGGTTAGTGTTTAGGGTTATTCAGGGTTTATGATTTAGGGTTGTTCAGGGTTTAGGATTTATGGTTGTTCAGGGTTTAGGATTTAGGGATTAAGGTTAAGGGGTTAAGGTTAGGGTTAGGGTTAGGGTTAGGGTTAGGGTTAGCATTAGGGTTAGAGTTAGGGTTAGAGTTAAGGTTATGGGGTTATGTTAGGCTTAAGGTTAGGGTTAGGGTTATGGGGTTAAGGTTAGGGTTGGGGTTAGGGTTAGGTTTAGGTTTAGGGTTAGGGTTAGGGTTATGGTTATTCTTAGATTTATGGTTTAAAATTTAGGGTTTATGGTTTAAGGTTTAGGGTTTAGGATTGTTTAAGTTTTAGGGTGGTTTACGTTTAGGGTATAGGGTTTAGCGTTTAAGATTGTTTAATGTTTAGGGTTGTTTAGGTTTAGCGTTTAGAGTTGTTTAGGGTTTTTTAGGGTTGTTTATGATTTAGTGTTTAGGGTTGTTCAGGATTTATGATTTAGGATATTTTAAGGTTTAGGGTTTAAGGTTGTACAGTGTTTTAGGGTTTAGGGTATAATGTTTAGTGTTAAGGGTTTAGGGTTGTTTAGGGTATAGTGTTAATGGTTTTAGGGTTTAGGCTTGTTTAGGGTTTAGTGTTTAGGGTTTAGGGTTTAGGGTTTTTTAGCGTTTAGTGTTTATAGTTTAGGGTTTAGCGTGCTTTTGGAATTAGTGTTTAGGGTTTTTCGGGGTTTAGGGTTTAGGATTTAGGGAGTTAGGGTTAGTGTTAGGGTTAGGTTTAGGGTTAAGGTGAGGGTTAGGGTGAGGGTTAAGGTTAGGGTTAGGGTTAATGTTAGTGTTAGTGTTAGAATAAGGGTTAGGGTTAGGGATAGGTTTATGGTTAGGGTTAGGGTTAGGGTTAAGGTTAGGGTTAGGGTTAGGGTTAGGGTTAGGGGTTTGGGTTAGGGTTAGTGTTAGGGGTTAGGGGTTAGTGTTAGGGTTAGGGTTAGGGTTAGGGTTAGGTTTAGTGTTAGGGTTATTATTAGGGTGTTAGGTTTTAGTTTAGGATGAGTGTTAGGGTTAGAATTAGAAATAGGGTTAGTGTTAGGATTAGGGTCAGGGTTAGGTTTAGAAATATGGTTAGGGTTAGGGTTAAGGGTAGGGTTAAAGTTAGGGTTAGAATTAAAGTTTAGGGTTTAGTGTTAGGATTAGGGATAGTGTGAGGTTTAGGGTTAGGTTTAGGGTTAGGTTTAGGGTTAGTGTTTGGGTTATGATTAGTGTTAGGATTAGGATTAGGGTTAGGGTAAGATTTATGTTTAGGGTTAGGGTTAGGGTTAGGGTTAGATTTAGGGTTAGGTTTAGGTTTATTGTTAGATTTAGGGTTTAGGGTTTAAGGTTTATGGTTTAGGATTGTTTAAGTTTAAGGGTGGATTAGGTTTAGGGTTTAGAGTTTATTATTATGGTTACGGTTATGGTTAGGGTTAGGGTTAGAGTTAGGGTTAGGGTTAGGGTTAGGGTTAGGGTTAAGGTTAGGGTTAGTGTTAGGGTTAGGGTTATGGTTAGTGTTAGGATTAGAGTTAGGGTTAGGGTCAGGGTTAGGTTTAGGGTTAGGGATAGGGTTAGGGTTAGATTTAGGGTTAGGTTTAGGTTTATTGTTTGATTTAGGGTTTAGGGTTTAAGGTTTATGGTTTAGGATTGTTTAAAGTTTAGGGTGGATAAAGTTTAGGGTTTAGAGTTTAGTGTTATGGTTAAGGTTAGGGTTAGAGTTAGGGATGGAGTTAGGTTTAGGGTTAGGGTTATGGTAAGGGTTAGGTTTAGGGTTAGGGTTAGAATTAGGGTAAAAGTTAGGGGGTTAGTGTTAGGGTTTGTGTTAGGGTTAGGGTTAGGGTTAGGGTTAGGTTAGGGTTAGGGTTAGGGTTAGGGTTAGGTTAGGGTTAGGGTTAGGTTTAGGGTTAGGTTTAAGGGTTAGGGTTAGTGAAAGGGTTAGGGTTATAATTAGGGGGTTAGATTTAAGTTTATGATTAGTGTTAGGGTTAGAATTAGAAATAGGGTTAGTGTTAGGATTAGGGTCAGGGTTAGGTTTAGGGTTAGGGTTAGGGTTAGGGTCAGGCAGGGTTTAGGGTTAGGGTTAGGGTTAGGGTTAGATTTAGGGTTAGGTTTAGGTTTATTGTTAGATTTAGGATTTAGGGTCTAAGGTTTATGGTTTAGGATTGTTTAAGTTTTAGGGTGGATTAGGTTTAGGGTTTAGAGTTTAGTGTTATGGTTACGGTTAGGGTTAGGGTTAGGGTTAGGATTAGGGTTAAGGTTAGGGTTAGGATTAGGTTTAGGTTTAGGGTTAGGGTTAGGGTTAGGGTTATGGTTAGAGTTAGGATTAGGGTTAGGGTTAGGGTCAGGTTTAGGTTTAGGGTTAGGGTTAGGGTTAGGGTTAGATTTAGGGTTAGGTTTAGGTTTAATGTTAGATTTAGGGTTTAGGGTTTAAGGTTTATGGTTTAGGATTGTTTAAGGTTTAGGGTGGATTAGGTTTAGGGTTTAAAGTTTAGTATTATGGTTACGGTTAGGGTTAGGGTTAGGGTTAGAGTTAGGTTTAGGGTTATTGTTAGGGTTAGGGTTAGGGTTAAGGTTAGGGTTAGTGTTAGGGTTAGGGTTATGGTTAGTGTTAGGATTAGGGTTAGGGTTAGGGTCAGGGTTAGGTTTAGGGTTAGGGATAGGGTTAGGGTTAGATTTAGGGTTAGGTTTAGGTTTATTGTTAGATTTAGGGTTTAGGGTTTAATGTTTATGGTTTATGATTGTTTAAGGTTTAGGGTAGATTAGGTTTAGGGTTTAGAGTTTAGTGTTATGGTTACGGTTAGGGTTAGGGTTAGGGATTGGGTTAGGGTTAGGGTTAGGGTTATGGTAAGTGTTAGGGTTAGGGTTAGGGTTAGGGTAAAAGTTAGGGGGTTAGTGTTACGGTTTGGGTTAGGGTTAGGGTTAGGGTTAGGGTTAGGTTAGGGTTAGGGTTAGGGTTAGGGTTAGGGGTTAGGGTTAGGGTTAGGGTTAGAATTAGGGTCAGGGAGGGTTTAGGGTTAGGGTTAGATTTAGGGTTAGGTTTAGGTTTAATGTTAGATTTAGGGTTTAGGGTCTACGGTTTATGGTTTAGGATTGTTTAAAATTTAGGGTGGATTAGGTTTAGGGTTTAGAGTTTAGTGTTATGGTTACGGATAGGGTTAGGGTTAGGGTTAGGGTTAGGATTAGGGTTAAGATAGGGGTAGGGTTAGGTTTAGGGTTAGGGTTAGGGTTAGGGTTAGGGTTAGGGTTACGGTTAGGGTTAGGGTTAGGTTTAGGGTTAGGGTTAGGGTTAGGGTTAGGGTAAGGTTTAGGGGTTAGGGTTAGGGTTAGGGTTAAGGTTAGGTTTAGGGTTAAGGTTAGGTTTAGGGTTAGGGTTAGGGTTAGGGTTAGGGTTAGGGTTAGGGTTAGGGTAAGTTTAGGGTTAGGGTTAGGGTTAGGGGTTAGGGTTAGTGTTAGTGTTAGGGGTTAGGGGTTAGGGTTAGGGTTAGGGTTAGGGTTAGGGTTAGGGTTTTGGTGAGGGTTAGGGTTAGGGTTATGTGGTTATGTTAGGCTTAAGGTTAGGGTTATGGTTATGGGGTTAAGTTAGGGTTGGGGTTAGGGTTAGGTTTAGGTTTAGGGTCAGGGTTAGGGTTATGGTTATTCTTAGATTTATGGTTTAAAATATAGGGTTTATGGTTTAAGGTTTAGGGTTTAGGATTGTTTAAGTTTTAGGGTGGTTTAGGTTTAGGGTATAGGGTTTAGCGTTTAAGATTGTTTAATGTTTAGGGTTGTTTAGGTTTTAGCGTTTAGAGTTGTTTAGGTTTTTTTAGGGTTGTTTATGATTTAGTGTTTAGGGTTGTTCAGGATTTATGATTTAGGATATTTTAAGGTTTAGGGTTTAAGGTTGTATAGTGTTTTAGGGTTTAGGCTATAATGTTTAGGGTTTAGAGTTTATGGTTGTTTAGGGTATAGTGTTAATGGTTTTAGGGTTTAGGCTTGTTTAGGGTTTAGTGTTTAGGGTTTACGGTTTAGGGTTTTTTAGTGTTTAGTGTTTAGAGTTTAGGGTTTAGGGTGCTTTTGGAATTAGTGTTTAGGGTTTTTCTGGGTTTAGGGTTTAGGATTTAGGGTGTTAGGTTTAGTGTTAGGGTTAGGTTTAGGGTTAAGGTGAGGGTTAGGGTGAGGGTTAAGGTTAGGGTTAGGGTTAAGGTTAGTGTTAGTGTTAGGGTAAGGGTTAGGGTTAGGGATAGGGTTAGGGTTAGGGTTAGGGTTAGGGTTAGGGTTAGGGTTATGGTTAGGGTTAGGGTTAGGGTTAGGTTTAGTGTTAGGGTTATTATTATGGGGTTAGGTTTAAGTTTAGGATTAGTGTTAGGGTTAGAATTAGAAATAGGTTTAGTGTTAGGATTATGGTCAGGGTTTGGTTTAGGGATAGGGTTAGGGTTATGGTTAAGAGTAGGGTTAGGGTTAGGGTTAGATTTAAAGTTTAGGGTTTAGTGTTAGGATTAGGGATAGTGTGAGATTTAGGGTTAGGGTTAGGTTTAGGGTTAGGGTTAGGGTTAGTGTTTGGGTTATGGTTAGTGTTAGGATTAGGGTTAGGGTTAGGGTCAGGGTTAGGTTTAGGGTTAGGGTTAGGGTTAGTGTTAGATTAAGGGTTAGGTTTAGGTTTATTGTTAGATTTAGGGTTTAGGGTTTAAGGTTTATGGTATAGAATTGTTTAAGGTTTAGGGTGGATTAGGTTTAGGGTTTAGAGTTAATATTATGGTTAGGGTTAGGGTTAGGGTTAGGGTTAGGGTTAGGGTTAAGGTTAGGGTTAGATTAAGGGTTAGGTTTAGGTTTATTGTTAGATTTAGGGTTTAGGGTTTAAGGTTTATGGTTTAGAATTGTTTAAGGTTTAGAATGGATTAGGTTTAGGGTTTAGAGTTTAGTATTATGGTTACGGTTAGGGTTAGGGTTAGGGTTAGATTTAGGGATAGGTTTAGGGTTAGGGTTAGGTTTAGGGTTAGGGTCAGGGTTAGGTTTAGGGTTAGAGATAGGGTTAGGGTTAGATTTAGGGTTAGGTTTAGGTTTATTGTTAGATTTAGGGTTTAGGGTTTAAGGTTTATGGTATAGGATTGTTTAAGGTTTATGGTGGTTTAGGTTTAGGGTTTAGAGTTTAGTGTTATGGTTACGGTTAGGGTTAGGGTTAGGGATGGGGTTAGGGTTAGGGTTAGGGTTATGGTAAGGGTTAGGTTTAGGGTTAGGGTTAGGGTTAGGGTAAAAGATAGGGGGTTAGTGTTAGGGTTTGTGTTAGGGTTAGGGTTAGGTTTAGGGTTAGGTTAGGGTTAGGGTTAGGGGTTAGGGTTTGTGTTAGGGTTAGGGTTATTATTAGGGGGTTAGGTTTAAGTTTAGGATTAGTTTTGGGGTTAGAATTAGAAATAGGGTTAGTGTTAGAATTAGGGTCAGGGTTAGGTTTAGGGTTAGGGTTAGGGTTAGGGTTAGGGTTAGGGTTAGGGTCAGGGAGGGTTTAGGGTTAGGGTAGGGGTTAGGGTTAGATTTAGGGTTAGGTTTAGGTTTATTGTTAGATTTAGGATTTAGGGTCTAAGGTTTATGGTTTAGGATTGTTTTAGGTTTAGGGTGGATTAGGTTTAGGGTTTAGAGTTTAGTGTTATGGTTACGGTTAGGGTTAGGGTTAGGGTTAGGGTTAGGGTTAGGATTAGGGTTAAGGTTAGGGTTAGGATTAGGTTTAGGGTTAGAGTTAGGGTTAGGTTTAGGGTTAGGGTTAGGATTAGGGTTAGGGTTAGGGTTAGGGTAAGGGTTAGGGGTTAGGGTTAGGGTTATGGTTATTGTTAGGTTTAGGGTTCAGTGTTTAGTGTTTAGGGTTTAAGGTTTAGGGTTTATGATTGTTTAAGATTTAGGGTGGTTTAGGTTAAGGGTTTAGGGTTTAGAGTTTAGGATTGTTTAAGGTTTAGGGTTGTTTAGGGTATAGTGTTTAGGGTTAAAAGTTTAGGGTTATTTAGGGTTTAGTGTTTAGGGTTTAGGGTTGTTTAAGGTTTAGTGTTTAAGGTTTAGGTTTTAGGATTGTTTTGGGTTTAGTGTTTAGTGTTGTTTAGGGTATAGTGTTAATGGTTTAGGGTTTAGGGTTATTTAGGGTTTAGTGTTTAAGGTTTAGGGTATAGTGTTGTTTAGGGTTTAGTGTTTAGGGTTGTTTATGGTTTAGTGATTAGGGTTGTTTAGGGTTGTTTAGAGGTTAGTGTTTAGGGTTATTCAGGGTTTATGATTTAGGGTTTTTCAGGGTTTAGGATTTATGGTTGTTCAGGGTTTAGGATTTAGGGATTAAGGTTAAGTGGTTAGGGTTAGGGTTAGGGTTAGGGTTAGCATTAGGGTTAGAGTTACGGTTAGAGTTAGGTTTATGGGTTTATGTTAGGCTTAAGTTTAGGGTTAGGGTTATGGGGTTAAGGTTAGGGTTGGGGTTAGGGTTAGGTTTAGGTTTAGGTTTAGGGTTAGGGTTATGGTTATTCTTAGATTTATGGTTTAAAATTTAGGGTTTATGGTTTAAGGTTTAGGTTTTGGATTGTTTAAGTTTTAGGGTGGTTTAGGTTTAGGGTATAGGGTTTAGCGTTTAAGATTGTTTAATGTTTAGGGTCGTTTAGGTTTTAGCGTTTAGAGTTGTTTAGGGTTTTTTAGGGTTGTTTATAATTTAGTGTTTAGGGTTGTTCAGGATTTATGATTTAGGATATTTTAAGGTATAGGGTTTAAGGTTGTATAGTGTTTTAGGGTTTAGGGTATAATGTTTAGGGTTAAGGGTTTAGGGTTGTTTAGGGTATAGTGTTAATGGTTTTAGGGTTTAGGCTTGTTTAGGGTTTAGTGTTTAGGGTTTAGGGTTTAGGGTTTAGGGTTTTTTAGCGTTTAGTGTTTATAGTTTAGGGTTTAGGGTGCTTTTGGAATTAGTGTTTAGGGTTTTTCGGGGTTTAGGGTTTAGGATTTAGGGTGTTAGGGTTAGTGTTAGGGTTAGGTTTAAGGTTAAGGTGAGGGTTAGGGTGAGGGTTAAGGTTAGGGTTAGGGTTAAGGTTAGTGTTAGTGTTAGAATAAGGGTTAGGGTTAGGGATAGGGTTAGGGTTAGGGTTAGGGTTAAGGTTAGGGTTAGGGTTAGGGTTAGGGTTAGGGGTTTGGGTTAGGGTTAGTGTTAGGGGTTAGGGGTTAGGGTTAGGGTTAGGGTTAGGGTTAGGGTTAGGTTTAGTGTTAGGGTTATTATTAGGGGTTTAGGTTTTAGTTTAGGATTAGTGTTAG
>NW_027667381.1:30000-55000 GCF_963924665.1 Micromys minutus | reverse complement strand
GTTAGGGATAGGGTTTGGGTTAGATTTAGGGTTAGGTTTAGGTTTATTGTTAGATTTAGGGTTTAGGGTTTAAGGTTTATGGTTTAGGATTGTTTAAAGTTTAGGGTGGATTAGGTTTAGGGTTTAGAGTTTAGTGTTATGGTTACGGTTAGGGTTAGAGTTAGGGATGGAGTTAGGTTTAGGGTTAGGGTTATGGTAAGGGTTAGGTTTAGGGTTAGGGTTAGGGTTAGGGTAAAAGTTAGGGGGTTAGTGTTAGGGTTTGTGTTAGGGTTAGGGTTAGGGTTAGAGTTAGGTTAGGGTTAGGGTTAGGGTTAGGGTTAGGGTAAGGGTTAGGTTAGGGTTAGGGTTAGGGTTAGGGTTAGGGTTAGGTTTAAGGGTTAGGGTTAGTGAAAGGGTTAGGGTTATAATTAGGGGGTTAGGTTTAAGTTTATGATTAGTGTTAGGGTTAGAATTAGAAATAGGGTTAGTGTTAGGATTAGGGTCAGGGTTAGGTTTAGGGTTAGGGTTAGGGTTAGGGTCAGGCAGGGTTTAGGGTTAGGGTTAGGGTTAGGGTTAGATTTAGGGTTAGGTTTAGGTTTATTGTTAGATTTAGGATTTAGGGTCTAAGGTTTATGGTTTAGGATTGTTTAAGGTTTAGGGTGGATTAGGTTTAGGGTTTAGAGTTTAGTGTTATGGTTACGGTTAGGGTTAGGGTTAGGGTTAGGATTAGGGTTAAGATTAGGGTTAGGATTAGGTTTAGGGTTAGGGATAGGGTTAGCGTTAGTGTTAGGGTTAGGGTTAGGGTTAGGGTTAGGATTAGGTTTAGGGTTAGGGTTACGGTTAGGGTTAGGGTTAGGGTTAGGATTAGGGTTAAGGTTAGGGTTAGGTTTAGGTTTAGGGTTAGGGTTAGGAATAGAGTTAGGGTTAGGTTTAGGATTAGGGTTAGGGTTAGGTTTAGGGTAAGGGTTAGAGGTTAGGGTTAGGGTTATGGTTATTGTTAGGTTTAGGGTTTAGAGTTTAGTGTTTACGGTTTAAGGTTTAGGGTTTAGGATTGTTTATGATTTAGGGTGGTTTAGGTTAAGGGTTTAGGGTTTAGAGTTTAGGATTGTTTAAGGTTTAGGTTTGTTTAAGGTATAGTGTTTAGGGTTAAAAGTTTAGGGTTGTTTAGGGTTTAGTGATTAGGGTTTAGGGTTGTTTAAGGTTTAGTGTTTAAGGTTTAGGTTTTAGGGTTGTTTTGGGTTTAGTGTTTAGTGTTGTTTAGGGTATAGTGTTAATGGTTTAGGGTTTAGGGTTATTTAGGGTTTAGTGTTTAAGGTTTAAGGTATAGGGTTGTTTAGGGTTTAGTGTTTAGGGTTGTTTATGGTTTAGTGATTAGGGTTGTTTAGGGTTGTTTAGAGGTTAGTGTTTAGGGTTATTCAGGGTTTATGATTTAGGGTTGTTCAGGGTTTAGGATTTATGGTTGTTCAGGGTTTAGGATTTAGGGATTAAGGTTAGGGGGTTAGGGTTAGGGTTAGGGTTAGGGTTAGCATTAGGGTTAGAGTTAGGGTTAGAGTTAGGGTTATGGGGTTATGTTAGGCTTAAGGTTAGGGTTAGGGTTATGGGGTTAAGGTTAGGGTTGGGGTTAGGGTTAGGTTAGGTTTAGGGTTAGGGTTAGGGTTATGGTTATTCTTAGATTTATTGATTAAAATTTAGGGTTTATGGTTTAAGGTTTAGGATTTAGGATTGTTTAAGTTTTAGGGTGGTTTAGGTTTAGGGTATAGAATTTAGCGTTTCAGATTGTTTAATGGTTAGGGTTGTTTAGGTTTTAGCGTTTAGAGTTGTTTAGGGTTTTTTAGGGTTGTTTATGATTTTGTGTAGGGTTGTTCAGGATTTATGATTTAGGATATTTTAAGGTTTAGGGTTTAAGGTTGTATAGTGTTTTAGGGTTTAGGGTATAATGTTTAGTGTTAAGGGTTTAGGGTTGTTTAGGGTATAGTGTTAATGGTTTTAGGGTTTAGGCTTGTTTAGTGTTTAGTGTTTAGGGTTTAGGGTTTAGGGTTTTTTAGTGTTTAGTGTTTATAGTTTAGGGTTTAGGGTGCTTTTGGAATTAGTGTTTAGGGTTTTTCGGGGTTTAGGGTTTAGGATTTAGGGTGTTAGGGTTAGTGTTAGGGTTAGGTTTAGGGTTAAGGTGAGGGTTAGGGTGAGGGTTAAGGTTAGGGTTAGGGTTAAGGTTAGTGTTAGTGTTAGGGTAAGGGTTAGGGTTAGGGATAGGGTTAGGGTTAGGGTTAGGGTTAGGGTTAAGGTTAGGGTTAGGGTTACGGTTAGAGTTAGGGTTAGGGTTAGGGTTAGGGTTAGGGTTAGGGGTTAGGGTTAGGGTTAGTGTTAGGGGTTAGGGGTTAGTGTTAGGGTTACTGTTAGGGTTAGGGTTAGAGTTAGGTTTAGTGTTAGGGTTATTATTAGGGGGTTAGGTTTTAGTTAAGGATTAGTGTTAGGGTTAGATTTAGAAATAGGGTTAGTGTTAGGATTAGGGTCAGTGTTAGGTTTAGAAATAGGGTTAGGGTTAGGGTTAAGGGTAGGGTTAGGGTTAGGATTAGATTTAAAGTTTAGGGTTTAGTGTTAGGATTAGGAATAGTGTGAGGTTTAGGGTTAGGTTTAGGGTTAGGGTTAGGGTTAGTGTTTGGGTTATGATTAGTGTTAGGATTAGGGTTAGGGTTAGGGTCAGGTTTAGGTTTAGGGTTAGGGTTAGAATTAGGGTTAGATTTAGGGTTAGGTTTAGGTTTATTGTTAGATTTAGGGTTTAGGGTTTAAGGTTTATGGTTTAGGATTGTTTAAGGTTTAGGGTGGATTAGGTTTAGGGTTTAAAGTTTAGTATTATGGTTACGGTTAGGGTTAGGGTTAGGGTTAGAGTTAGGTTTAGGGTTATTGTTAGGGTTAGGGTTAGGGTTAAGGTTAGGGTTAGTGTTAGGTTTAGGGTTATGGTTAGTGTTAGGATTAGGGTTAGGGTTAGGGTCAGGGTTAGGTTTAGGGTTAGGGATAGGGTTAGTTTTAGATTTAGGGTTAGGTTTAGGTTTATTGTTAGATTTCGGGTTTAGGGTTTAAGGTTTATGGTTTAGGATTGTTTAAGGTTTAGGGTAGATTAGGTTTAGGGTTTAGAGTTTAGTGTTATGGTTACGGTGAGGGTTAGGGTTAGGGATTGGGTTAGGGTTAGGGTTAGGGTTATGGTAAGGGTTAGGGTTAGGGTTAGAGTTAGGGTAAAATTTAGGGGGTTAGTTTTAGGGTTTGGGTTAGGGTTAGGGTTAGGGTTAGGGTAGGGTTAGGGTTAGGGTTAGGGTTAGGGTTAGGGTTAGTGTTAGGTTTAGGGTTATTATTAGGGGGTTAGGTTTAAGTTTAGGATCAGTGTTAGGGTTAGAATTAGAAATAGGTTTAGTGTTAGGATTAGGGTCAGGGTTAGCTTTAGGGTTAGGGTTAGGGTTAGGGTTAGGGTTAGGGTCAGGGAGGGTTTAGGGTTAGGGTTAGATTTAGGGTTAGGTTTAGGTTTATTGTTAGATTTATGGTTTAGGGTCTACGGTTTATAATTTAGGATTTTTAAAGGTTTAGGGTGGATTAGGTTTAGGGTTTAGAGTTTAGTGTTATGGTTACGGTTAGGGTTAGGGTTAGGGTTAGGGTTAGGATTAGGGTTAAGGTTAGGGTTAGTGTTAGGTTAGGGTTAGGGTTAGGGTTAGGGTTAGGGTAAGGGTTAGGGGTTAGGGTTAGTGTTAGGGTTAAGGTTAGGGTTAGGGTTAAGGTTAGTGTTAGGGTTAGGGTTAGGGTTAGGGTTAGGGTTAGGGTTAGGTTTAGGGTAAGTTTAGGGTTAGGGTTAGGGTTAGGGTTAGGGGTTAGGGTTAGGGTTAGGGTTAGGGGTTAGGGGTTAGGGTTAAGGTTAGGGTTAGTGTTAGGGTTATGGTTAGGGTTAGGGTGAGGGTTAGGGTTAGGGTTATGTGGTTATGTTAGGCTTAAGGTTAGGGTTAGGGTTATGGGGTTAAGGTTAGGGTTGGGGTTAGGGTTAGGTTTAGGTTTAGGGTTAGGGTTAGGGTTATGGTTATTCTTAGATTTATGGTTTAAAATTTAGGGTTTATGGTTTAAGGTTTAGGGTTTAGGATTGTTTAAGTTTTAGGGTGGTTTAGGTTTAGGGTATTGGGTTTAGCGTTTAAGATTGTTTAATGTTTAGGGTTGATTATGTTTTAGCGTTTAGAGTTGATTATGTTTTTTTAGGGTTGTTTATGATTTAGTGTTTAGGGTTGTTCAGGATTTATGATTTAGGATATATTAAGGTTTAGGGTTTAAGGTTGTATAGTGTTTTAGGGTTTAGGCTATAATGTTTAGGGTTAAGGGTTTAGGGTTGTTTAGGGTATAGTGTTAAGGGTTTTAGGGTTTAGGCTTGTTTAGGGTTTAGTGTTTAGGGTTTAGGGTTTAGGGTTTTTTAGCGTTTAGTGTTTAGAGTTTAGGGTTTAGGGTGCTTTTGGAATTAGTGCTTAGAGTTTTTCTGGGTTTAGGGTTTAGGATTTAGGGTGTTAGGGTTAGTGTTAGGGTTAAGTTTAGGGTTAGGGTGAGGGTTAGGGTGAGGGTTAGGGTGAGGGTTAAGGTTAGGGTTAGGGTTAAGTTTAGTGTTAGTGTTAGGGTAAGGGTTAGGGTTAGGGATAGGGTTAGGGTTAGGGTTAGGGTTAGGGTTAGGGTTAGTGTTAGGGTTAGGTTAGGGTTAGGGTTAGGGTTAGGGGTTAGGGTCAGGGTTAGTGTTAGGGGTTAGGGGTTAGGGTTAGGGTTAGGGCTAGGGTTATGGTTAGTGTTAGGATTAGGGTTAGGGTTAGGGTCAGGGTTAGGTTTAGGGTTAGGGTTAGGGTTAGGGTTAGATTAAGGGATAGGTTTATGTTTATTGTTAGATTTAGGGTTTAGGATTTAAGGTTTATGGTTTAGGATTGTTTAAGGTTTAGGGTGGATTAGGTTTAGGGTTTAGAGTTTAGTATTATGGTTACGGTTAGGGTTAGGGTTAGGGTTAGGGTTAGGGTTAGGGTTAGGGTTAGGGTTAGGTTTAGGGTTAGGGTTAGGGTTAAGGTTAGTGTTAGGCCTAGGGTTAGGGTTATGGTTAGTGTTAGGATTAGGGTTAGGTTTAGGGTCAGGGTTAGGTTTAGGGTTAGGGTTAGGGTTAGGGTTAGATTTAGGGTCAGTTTTAGGTTTATTGTTAGATTTAGGGTTTAGGGTTTAAGGTTTATGGTTTAGGATTGTTTAATGTTTAGGGTGGATTAGGTTTAGGGTTTAGAGTTTAGTGTTATGGTTACAGTTAGTGTTAGGGTTTGGGTTAGGGTTAGGGTTAGGGTTAGGGTAATGGTCAGGGTTAGCGTTAGGGTTAGGGTAAGGGTTAGGGGTTAGTGTTAGGGTTAGGGTAAGGGTTAGGGTTAGCGTTAGGTTAGGGTTAGGGTTAGGGTTAGGGTTAGGGGTTAGGGTTAGTGTTAGGGTTAGGGTTATTATTAGGGGGTTAGGTTTAAGTTTAGGATTAGTGTTAGGGTTAGAATTAGAAATAGGGTTAGTGTTAGGATTAGGGTCAGGGTTAGGTTTAGGGTTAGGGTTAGGGTTAGGGTTAGGGTCAGGGAGGCTTTAGGGTTAGGGTTAGGGTTAGGGTTAGATTTAGGGTTAGGTTTAGGTTTATTGTTAGATTTAGGATTTCGGGTCTAAGGTTTATGGTTTAGGATTGTTTAAGGTTTAGGATGGATTAGGTTTAGGGTTTAAAGTTTAGTGTTATTTTTACGGTTAGGGTTAGGGTTAGGTTTAGGTTTAGGATTAGGGTTAAGGTTAGGGTTAGGATTAGGTTTAGGGTTAGGGTTAGGGTTAGGGTTAGGGTTAGGGTTAGGGTTAGGTTTAGGGTTAGGATTAGGGTTAGGGTTAGGGTTAGAGTAAGGGTTAGGGGTTAGGTTTAGGGTTATGGTTATTGTTAGGTTTAGGGTTTAGGGTTTAGTGTTTAGGGTTTAAGGTTTAGGGTTTAGGATTGTTTAAGATTTAGGGTGGTTTAGGTAAAGGGTTTAGGGTTTAGAGTTTAGGATTGTTTAAGGTTTAGGGTTGTTTAGGGTATAGTGTTTAGGGTTAAAAGTTTAGGGTTGTTTAGGGTTTAGTGTTTAGGGTTTAGGGTTTTTTAAGGTTTAGTGTTTAAGGTTTAGGTTTTAGGGTTGTTTTGGGTTTAGTGTTTAGTGTTGTTTAGGGTATAGTGTTAATGGTTTAGGGTTTAGGGTTATTTAGGGTTTAGTGTTTAAGGTTTAGTGTATAGGGTTCTTTAGGGTTTAATGTTTAGGGTTGTTTATGGTTTAGTGATTAGGGTTGTTTAGGGTTGTTTAGAGGTTAGTGTTTAGGGTTATTCAGGGTTTATGATTTAGGGTTGTTCAGGGTTTAGGATTTATGGTTGTTCAGGGTTTAGGATTTAGGGATTAAGGTTAAGGGGTTAGGGTTAGGGTTAGGGTTAGGGTTAGGGTTGGGGTTAGGGTTAGGGTTAGGGTTAAGGTTAGGGTTAGGGTTAGGGTTAGGGTTATGGTTAGTGTTAGGATTAGGGTTAGGGTTAGGGTCAGGGTTAGGTTTAGGGTTAGGGTTAGGGTTAGGGTTAGGGTTAGATTTAGGGTCAGGTTTAGGTTTATTGTTAGATTTAGGGTTTAGGGTTTAAGGTTTATGGTTTAGGATTGTTTAAGGTTTACGGTGGATTAAGTTTAGGGTTTAGAGTTTAGTGTTATGGTTACGGTTAGTGTTAGGGTTAGGGTAATGGTTAGGGTTAGGGTTAGGGTTAGGGTTAGGGTTAGGTTAGGGTTAGGGTTAGGGTTAGGGTTAGGGTTAGGGGTTAGGGTTAGTTTTAGGGTTAGGGTTATTATTAGGGGGTTAGGTTTAAGTTTAGGATTATTGTTAGGGTTAGAATTAGAAATAGGGTTAGTGTTAGGATTAGGGTCAGGGTTAGGTTTAGGGTTAGGGTTAGGGTTAGGGTGAGGGTTAGGATCAGGGAGGGTTTAGGGTTAGGGTTAGGGTTAGGGTAAGATTTAGGTTTAGGTTTAGGTTTATTGTTAGATTTAGGATTTAGGGTCTAAGATTTATGGTTTAGGATTGTTTAAGTTTTAGGGTGGATTAGGTTTAGGGTTTAGAGTTTAGTGTTATGGTTACGGTTAGGGTTAGGGTTATGGTTAGGGTTAGGATTAGGGTTAAGGTTAGGGTTAGGATTAGGTTTAGGTTTAGGGTTAGGGTTATTGTTAGGGTTAGGGTTAGGGTTAGGGTTAGGGTTAGGATTAGGGTTAGGGTTAGGGTTAGGTTAAGTTTTAGGGGTTAGGGTTAGGGTTATGGTTATTGTTAGGTTTAGGGTTTAGGGTTTAGTGTTTAGGGTTTAAGGTTTAGGGTTTAGGATTGTTTAAGATTTAGGGTGGTTTACGTTAAGGGTTTAGGGTTTAGAGTTTAGGATTGTTTAAGGTTTAGGGTTGTTTAGGGTATAGTGTTTAGGGTTAAAAGTTTAGGGTTGTTTAGGGTTTAGTGTTTAGGGTTTAGGGTTGTTTAATGTTTAGTGTTTAAGGTTTAGGTTTTAGGGTTGTTTTGGGTTTAGTGTTTACTGTTGTTTAGGGTATAGTGTTAATGGTTTAGGGTTTAGTGTTATTTAGGGTTTAGTGTTTAAGGTTTAGGGTATAGGGTTGTTTAGGATTTAGTGTTTTGGGTTGTTTATGGTTTAGTGATTAGGGTTGTTTAGGGTTGTTTAGAGGTTAGTGTTTAGGGTTATTCAGGGTTTATGATTTAGGGTTGTTCAGGGTTTAGGATTTATGGTTGTTCAGGGTTTAGGATTTAGGGATTAAGGTTAAGGGTTTAGGGTTATGGTTAGGGTTAGGGTTAGGGTTAGCATTAGGGTTAGAGTTAGGGTTAGAGTTAGGATTATGGGGTTATGTTAGGCTTAAGGTTAGGGTTAGGGTTAAGGGGTTAAGGTTAGGGTTGGGGTTAGGGTTAGGTTTAGGTTTAGGGTTAGGGTTAGGGTTATGGTTATTCTCAGATTTAAGGTTTAAATTTTAGGGTTTATGGTTTAAGGTTTAGGGTTTAGGATTGTTTAAGTTTTAGGGTGGTTTAGGTTTAGGGTATAGGGTTTAGCGTTTAAGATTGTTTAATATTTAGGGTTGTTTAGGTTTTTGCGTTTAGAGTTGTTTAGGGTTTTTTAGGGTTGTTTATGATTTAGTGTTTAGGGTTGTTCAGGATTTATGATTTAGGATATTTTAAGGTTTAGGGTTTAAGGTTGTATAGTGTTTTAGGGTTTAGGGTATAATGTTTAGGGTTAAGGGTTTAGGGTTGTTTAGGGTATAGTGTTAATGATTTTAGGGTTTAGGCTTGTTTAGTGTTTAGTGTTTAGGGTTTAGGATTTAGGGTTTTTTAGCGTTTAGTGTTTATAGTTTAAAGTTAAGGGTGCTTTTGGAATTAGTGTTTAAGGTTTTTCGGGGTTTAGGGTTTAGGATTTAGGGTGTTAGGGTTAGTGTTAGGGTTAGGTTTAGGGTTAAGGTGAGGGTTAGGGTGAGGGTTAAGGTTAGGGTTAGGGTTAAGGTTAGTGTTAGTGTTAGGGTAAGGGTTAGGGTTAGGGATAGGGTTAGGGTTAGGTTTAGGGTTAGGGTTAAGGTTAAGGTTAGGGTTAGGGTTAGGGTTAGGGTTAGGGGTTAGGGTTAGGGTTAGTGTTAGGGGTTAGGGGTTAGTGTTAGGGTTAGGGTTAGGGTTAGGGTTAGGTTTAGTGTTAGGGTTATTATTAGGGGGTTAGGTTTTAGTTTAGGATTAGTGTTAGGGTTAGAATTAGAAATAGGGTTAGTGTTAGGATTAGGGTCAAGGTTAGGTTTAGGGATATGGTTAGGGTTAGGGTTAAGGGTAGGGTTAGGGTTAGGGTTAGATTTAAAGGTTAGGGTTTAGTGTTAAGATTAGGGAAAGTGTGAGGTTTACGGTTAGGTTTAGGGTTAGGGTTAGGGATAATGTTTGGGTTATGATTAGTGTTATTATTAGGGTTAGGGTTAGGGTCAGGTTTAGGTTTAGGTTTAGGGTTAGGGTTAGGGTTAGATTTAGGGTTAGGTTTAGGTTTATTGTTAGATTTAGGGTTTAGGGTTTAAGGTTTAAGGTTTAGGATTGTTTAAGGTTTAGGGTAGATTAGGTTTAGGGTTTAGAGTTTAGTATTATGGTTACGGTTAGGGTTAGGGTTAGGGTTAGAGTTAGGGTTAGGGTTAGGGTTAGGGTTAGGGTTAGGGTTAAGGTTAGGCTTAATGTTAGGGTTAGGGTTATGGTTAGTGTTAGGATTAGGGTTAGGGTTAGGGTCAGGGTTAGGTTTAGGGTTAGAGATAGGCTTAGGGTTAGATTTAGGTTTAGGTTTAGGTTTATTGTTAGATTTAGGGTTTAGGGTTTAAGGTTTATGGTTTAGGATTGTTTAAGGTTTAGGGTGGATTAGGTTTAGGGTTTAGAGTTTAGTGTTATGGTTACGGTTAGGGTTAGGGTTAGGGATGGGGTTAGGGTTAGGGTTAGGGTTATGGTAAGGGTTAGGGTTAGGGTTAGGGTTAGGGTTATGGTAATAGTAAGGGGGTTAGTGTTAGGGTTTGGGTTAGGGTTAGGGTTAGGGTTAGGTTTAGGTTAGGGTTAGGGTTAGGGTTAGTGTTAGTGTTAGGGTTATTATTAGGGGGTTAGGTTTAAGTTTAGGATTAGTGTTAGGGTTAGAGTTAGAAATAGGGTTAGTGTTAGGATTAGGGTCAGGGTTAGGTTTAGGGTTAGGGTTAGGGTTAGGGTTAGGGTTAAAGTCAGGGAGGGTTTAGGGTTAGGGTTAGGGTTAGGGTTAGATTTAGGGTTAGGTTTAGGTTTATTGTTAGATTTAGGATTTAGGGTCTAAGTTTTATGGTTTAGGATTTTTTAAGGTTTAGGGTGGATTAGGTTTACGGTTTAGAGTTTAGTGTCATGGTTACGGTTAGGGTTAGGGTTAGGGTTAGGGTTAGGATTAGGGTTAAGGTTAGGGTTAGGATTAGGTTTAGGGTTAGGGTTAGGGTTAGGGTTAGGGTTATGGTTAGGGTTAGGATTAGAATTAGGGTTAGGGTTAGGGTAAGGGTTAGGGGTGAGGGTTAGGGTTATGGTTATTGTTAGGTTTAGGGTTTAGGGTTTAGTGTTTAGGGTTTAAGGTTTAGGGTTTTGGATTGTTTAAGATTTAGGGTGGTTTACGTTAAGGGTTTAGGGTTTAGAGTTTAGGATTATTTAAGCTTTAGGGTTGTTTAGGGTATAGAGTTTAGGGTTAAAAGTTTAGGGTTGTTTAGGGTTTAGTGTTTAGGGTTTAGGGTTTTTTAAGGTTTAGTGTTTAAGGTTTAGGTTTTAGGGTTTTTTTGGGTTAAGTGTTTAGTGTTGTTTAGGGTATAGTGTTAATGGTTTAGGGTTTAGGGTTATTTACGGTTTAGTGTTTAAGGTTTAGGGTATAGGGTTGTTTAGGGTTTAGTGTTTAGGGTTGTTTATGGTTTAGTGATTAGGGTTGTTTAGGGTTGTTTAGAGTTTAGTGTTTAGGGTTATTCAGGGTTTATGATTTAGGGTTGTTCAGGGTTTAGGATTTATGGTTGTTCAGGTTTTAGGATTTAGGGATTAAGGTTAATGGGTTAGGGTTAGGGTTAGGGTTAGGGTTAGGGTTAGCATTAGGGTTAGAGTTAGGGTTAGAGTTAGGGTTAGAGTTAGGGTTATGGGGTTATGTTAGGCTTAAGGTTAGGGTTAGGGTTATGGGGTTAAGGTTAGGGTTGGGGTTAGGGTTAGGTTTAGGTTTAGGTTTAGGGTTAGGGTTATGGTTATTCTTAGATTTATGGTTTAAAATTTAGGGTTTACGGTTTAAGGTTTAGCGTTTAGGATTGTTTAAATTTTAGGGTGCTTTAGGTTTAGGGTATAGAATTTAGCGTTTAAGATTGTTTAATGGTTAGGGTTGTTTAGGTTTTAGCGTTTAGAGTTGTTTAGGGTTTTTTAGGGTTGTTTATAATTTAGTGTTTAGGGTAGTTCAGGATTTATGATTTAGGATATTTTAAGGTTTAGGGTTTAAGGTTGTATAGTGTTTTAGGGTTTAGGGTATAATGTTTAGGGTTAAGGGTTTAGGGTTGTTTAGGGTATAGTGTTAATGGTTTTAGGGTTTAGGCTTGTTTAGGGTTTAGTGTTTAGGGTTTAGGGTTTAGGGTATTTTAGCTTTTAGTGTTTATAGTTTAGGGTTTAGGGTGCTTTTGGAATTAGTGTTTCGGGTTTTTCGGGGTTTAAGGTTTAGGATTTAGGGTGTTAGGGTTAGTGTTAGGGTTAGGTTTAGGGTTAAGGTGAGGGTTAGGGTGAGGTTTAAGGTTAGGGTTAGGGTTAAGGTTAGTGTTAGTGTTAGGGTAAGGGTTAGGGTTAGAGATAGGGTTAGGGTTAGAATTAGGGTTAAGGTTAGGGTTAGGGTTAGGGTTAGGGGTTAGGGTTAGGGTTAGTGTTAGGGGTTAGGGGTTAGGGGTTAGTGTTAGGGTTAGGGTTAGGGTTAAAGTTAGGGTTAGGTTTAGTGTTAGGGTTATTATTAGGGGGTTAGGTTTTAATTTAGGATTAGTGTTAGGGTTAGAATTAGAAATAGGGTTAGTGTTAGGATTAGGGTCAGGGTTAGGTTTAGGGATAGGGTTAGGGTTAAGGGTAGGGTTAGGGTTAGGGTTAGATTTAAAGTTTAGGGTTTAGTGTTAGGATTAGGGATAGTGTGAGTTTTAAGGTTAGGTTTATGGTTAGGGTTAGGGTTAGTGTTTGGGTTATGATTAGTGTTAGGATTAGGGTTAGGGTTAGGGTCAGGTTTAGGTTTAGGGTTAGGGTTAGGGTTAGAATTAGATTTAGGTTTAGGTTTAGGTTTATTGTTAGATTTAGGGTTTAGGGTTTAAGGTTTATGGTTTAAGATTGTTTAAGATTTAGGGTGGATTAGGTTTAGGGTTTAGAGTTTAGTATTATGGTTACGGTTAGGGTTAGAGTTAGGGTTAGAGTTAGGGTTAGGGTTAGGGTTAGGGTTAGGGTTAAGGTTAGGGTTAGTGTTAGGGTTAGGGTTATGGTTAGTGTTAGGATTAGGGTTAGGGTTAGGGTCAGGGTTAGGTTTAGGGTTAGGGATAGGGTTAGGGTTAGATTTAGGGTTAGGTTTAGGTTTATTGTTAGATTTAGGGTTTAGGGTTTAAGGTTTATGGTTTAGGATTGTTCAAGGTTTAGGGTGGATTAGGTTTAGGGTTTAGAGTTTAGTGTTATGGTTACGGTTAGGGTTAGGGTTAGGGTTAGGGTTAGGATTAGGGTTAGGGTTAGGGTTAGGATTAGGTTTAGGGTTAGGGTTAGGGTTAGGGTTAGGGTTAGGGTTAGGGTTAGGGTTAGGGTTAGGGTTAGGGTAAGGGTTAGGGGTTAGGGTTAGGGTTAGGGTTAGGGTTAGGGTTAGGGTTTAGGGTTTAGTGTTTAGGGTTTAAGGTTTAGGGTTTAGGATTGTTTAAGATTTAGGGTGGTTTACGTTAAGGGTTTAGGGTTTAGAGTTTAGGATTGTTTAAGGTTTAGGGTTGTTTAGGGTATAGAGTTTAGGGTTAAAAGTTTAGGGTTGTTTAGGGTTTAGTGTTTAGGGTTTAGGGTTGTTTAAGGTTTAGTGTTTAAGGTTTAGGTTTTAGGGTTGTTTTGGGTTTAGTGTTTAGTGTTGTTTAGGGTATAGTGTTAATGGTTTAGGGTTTAGGGTTATTTAGGGTTTAGTGTTTAAGGTTTAGGGTATAGGGTTGTTTAGTGTTTAGTGTTTAGGGTTGTTTATGGTTTAGTGATTAGGGTTGTTTAGGGTTGTTTAGAGGTTAGTGTTTAGGGTTATTCAGGGTTTATGATTTAGGGTTGTTCAGGGTTTAGGATTTATGGTTGTTCAGGTTTTAGGATTTAGGGATTAAGGTTAATGGGTTAGGGTTAGGGTTAGGGTTAGGGTTAGCATTAGGGTTAGAGTTAGGGTTAGAGTTAGGGTTAGAGTTAGGGTTATGGGGTTATGTTAGGCTTAAGGTTAGGGTTAGGGTTATGGGTTTAAGGTTAGGGTTGTGGTTAGGGTTAGGTTTAGGTTTAGGGTTAGGGTTAGGGTTATGGTTATTCTTAGATTTATGGTTTAAAATTTAGGGTTTATGGTTTAAGGTTTAGGGTTTAGGATTGTTTAAGTTTTAGGGTGGTTTAGGTTTAGGTTATAGAATTTAGCGTTTCAGATTGTTTAATGGTTAGGGTTGTTTAGGTTTTAGCGTTTAGAGTTGTTTAGGGTTTTTTAGGGTTGTTTATAATTTAGTGTTTAGGGTTGTTCAGGATTTATGATTTAGGATATTTTAAGGTTTAGGGTTTAAGGTTGTATAGTGTTTTAGGGTTTAGGGTATAATGTTTAGGGTTAAGGGTTTAGGGTTGTTTAGGGTATAGTGTTAATGGTTTTAGGGTTTAGGCTTGTTTAGGGTTTAGTGTTTAGGGTTTAGGGTTTAGGGTTTTTTAGCGTTTAGTGTTTATAGTTTAGGGTTTAGGGTGCTTTTGGAATTAGTGTTTAGGTTTTTTCGGGGTTTAAGGTTTAGGATTTAGGGTGTTAGGGTTAGTGTTAGGGTTAGGTTTAGGGTTAAGGTGAGGGTTAGGGTGAGGGTTAAGGTTAGGGTTAGGGTTAAGGTTAGTGTTAGTGTTAGGGTAAGGGTTAGGGTTAGGGATAGGGTTAGGGTTAGAATTAGGGTTAAGTTTAGGGTTAGGGTTAGGGTTAGGGGTTAGGGTTAGGGTTAGTGTTAGGGGTTAGGGGTTAGTGTTAGTGTTAGGGTTAGGGTTAGGGTTAGGGTTAGGTTTAGTATTAGGGTTATTATTAGGGGGTTAGGTTTTAGTTTAGGATTAGTGTTAGGGTTAGAATTAGAAATAGTGTTAGTGTTAGGATTAGGGTCAGGGTTAGGTTTAGGGATAGGGTTAGGGTTAAGGGTAGGGTTAGGGTTAGGGTTAAATTTAAAGTTTAGGGTTTAGTGTTAGGATTAGGGATAGTGTGAGTTTTAAGGTTAGGTTAAGGTGAGGGTTATGATTAGTGTTTGGGTTATGATTAGTGTTAGGATTAGGGTTAGGGTTAGGGTCAGGTTTAGGTTTAGGGTTAGGGTTAGGGTTAGGGTTAGATTTAGGGTTAGGTTTAGGTTTATTGTTAGATTTAGGGTTTAGGGTTTAAGGTTTATGGTTTAGGATTGTTTAAGATTTAGGGTGGATTAGGTTTAGGGTTTAGAGTTTAGTATTATGGTTACGGTTAGGGTTAGAGTTAGGGTTAGAGTTAGGGTTAGTGTTAGGGTTAGGGTTAGGGTTAAGGTTAGGGTTAGTGTTAGGGTTAGGGTTATGGTTAGTGTTAGGATTAAGGTTAGGGTTAGGGTCAGGGTTAGGTTTAGGGTTAGGGATAGGGTTAGGATTAGATTTAGGGTTAGGTTTAGGTTTATTGTTAGATTTAGGGTTTAGGGTTTAAGGTTTATTGTTTAGGATTGTTCAAGGTTTAGGGTGGATTAGGTTTAGGGTTTAGAGTTTAGTGTTACGGTTACGGTTAGGGTTAGGGTTAAGGATGGGGTTATGGTTAGGGTTATGGTTATGGTAAAGTTTAGGGTTAGGGTTAGGGTTAGGGTAAAAGTTAGGGGGTTAGTGTTAGGGTTTGGGTTAGGGTTAGGGTTAGGGTTAGGGTTAGGGTTAGGGGTTAGGGTTAGTGTTAGGGTTAGGGTTATTATTAGGGGGTTAGGGTTAAGTTTAGAATTAGTGTTAGGTTAGAATTAGAAATAGGTTTAGTGTTAGGATTAGGGTCAGGGTTAGGTTTAGGGTTCGGGTTAGGGTTAGGGTTAGGGTTAGGGTCAGGGAGGGTTTAGGGTTAGGGTTAGATTTAGGGTTAGGTTTAGGTTTAATGTTAGATTTAGGGTTTAGGGTCTACGGTTTATGGTTTAGGATTGTTTAAGGTTTAGGGTGGATTAGGTTTAGGGTTTAGAGTTTAGTGTTATGGTTACGGTTAGGGTTAGGGTTAGGGTTAGGGTTAGAATTAGGGTTAAGGTTAGGGTTAGGGTTAGGTTTAGGGTTAGGGTTAGGGTTAGGGTTATGGTTAGGGTTATGGTTAGGTTTAGGGTTAGGGTTAGGGTTAGGTTTAGGTTTAGGGTTAGGGTTAGGGTTAGGGTAAGGGTTAGGGGTTTGGGTTAGGGTTAGGGTTAAGGTTAGGTTTAGGGTTAAGGTTAGGGTTAGGGTTAAGGTTAGGGTTAGGGGTTAGGGTTAGGGTTAGTGTTAGTGGTTAGGGGTTAGTGTTAGGGTTAGGGTTAGGGTTAGGGTTAGGGTTAGGTTTAGTGTTAGGGTTATTATTAGGGGGTTAGGTTTTAGTTTAGGATTAGTGTTAGGGTTAGAATTAGAAATAGGGTTAGTGTTAGGATTAGGGTCAGAGTTAGGTTTAGGGAAATGGTTAGGGTTAGGGTTAAGGGTAGGGTTAGGGTTAGGGTTAGATTTAAAGTTTAGGGTTTAGTGTTAAGATTGGGGATAGTGTGAGGTTTAGGGTTAGGTTTAGGGTTAGGGTTAGGGATAGTGATTGGGTTATGATTAGTGTTATTATTAGGGTTAGGGTTAGGGTCAGGTTTAGGTTTAGGTTTAGGGTTAGGGTTAGGGTTAGATTTAGGGTTAGGTTTAGGTTTATTGTTAGATTTAGGGTTTAGGGTTTAAGGTTTAAGGTTTACGATTGTTTAAGGTTTAGGGTAGATTAGGTTTAGGGTTTAGAGTTTAGTATTATGGTTACGGTTAGGGTTAGGGTTAGGGTTAGAGTTAGGGTTAGGATTAGGGTTAGGGTTAGGGTTAGGGTTAAGGTTAGGGTTAATGTTAGGAATGGGGTTATGGTTAGTGTTATGATTAGGGTTAGGTTTAGGGTCAGGGTTAGGTTTAGGGTTAGGGATAGGGTTAGGGTTAGATTTAGGTTTAGGTTTAGGTTTATTGTTAGATTTAGGGTTTAGGGTTTAAGGTTTATGGTTTAGGATTGTTTAAGGTTTAGGGTGGATTAGGTTTAGGGTTTAGAGTTTAGTGTTATGGTTACGGTTAGGGTTAGGGTTAGGGATGGGGTTAGGGTTAGGGTTAGGGTTATGGTAAGGGTTAGGTTTAGGGTTAGGGTTAGGGTTATGGTAAAAGTTAGGGGGTTATTGTTAGGGTTTGGGTTAGGGTTAGGGTTAGGGTTAGGGTTAGGTTAGGGTTAGGGTTAGGGTTAGGGTTAGGGTTATTATTAGGGGGTTAGGTTTAAGTTTAGGATTAGTGTTAGGGTTAGAATTAGAAATAGGGTTAGTGTTAGGATTAGGGTCAGGGTTAGGTTTAGGGTTAGGGTTAGGGTTAGGGTTAAAGTCAGGGAGGGTTTAGGGTTAGGGTTAGGGTTAGGGTTAGATTTAGTGTTAGGTTTAGGTTTATTGTTAGATTTAGGATTTAGGGTCTAAGGTTTATGGTTTAGGATTGTTTAAGGTTTAGGGTGGATTAGGTTTAGGGTTTAGAGTTTAGTGTTATGGTTACGGTTAGGGTTAGGGTTAGGGTTAGGTTTAGGATTAGGGTTAAGGTTAGGGTTAGGATTAGGTTTAGGGTTAGGGTTAGGGTTAGGGTTAGGGTTAGGGTTAGGATTAGGGTTAGGGTTTGGGTTAGCATTAGGGTTAGAGTTAGGGTTAGAGTTAGGGTTAGAGTTAGGGTTATGGGGTTATGTTAGGCTTAAGGTTAGGGTTAGGGTTATGTGGTTAAGGTTAGGGTTGGGGTTAAGGTTAGGTTTAGGTTTAGGGTTAGGGTTAGGGTTATGGTTATTCTTAGATTTATGGTTTAAAATTTAGGGTTTATGGTTTAAGGTTTAGGGTTTAGGATTGTTTAAGTTTTAGGGTAGTTTAGTTTTAGGGTATAGAATTTAGCGTTTCAGATTGTTTAATGGTTAGGGTTCTTTAGGTTTTAGCGTTTAGAGTTGTTTAGGGTTTTTTAGGGTTGTTTATAATTTAGTGTTTAGGGTTGTTCAGGATTTATGATTTAGGATATTTTAAGGTTTAGGGTTTAAGGTTGTATAATGTTTTAGGGTTTAGGGTATAATGTTTAGGGTTAAGGGTTTAGGGTTGTTTAGGGTATAGTGTTAATGGTTTTAGGGTTTAGGCTTGTTTAGGGTTTAGTGTTTAGGGTTTAGGGTTTAGGGTTTTTTAGCGTTTAGTGTTTATAGTTTAGGGTTTAGGGTGCTTTTGGAATTAGTGTTTAGGGTTTTTCGGGGCTTAAGGTTTAGGATTTAGGGTGTTAGGGTTAGTGTTAGGGTTAGGTTTAGGGTTAAGGTGAGGGTTAGGGTGAGGGTTAAGGTTAGGGTTAGGGTTAAGGTTAGTGTTAGTGTTAGGGTAATAGTTAGGGTTAGGGATTGGGTTAGGGTTAGGGTTAGGGTTAAGGTTAAGGTTAGGGTTAGGGTTAGGGGTTAGGGTTAGGGTTAGTGTTAGGGGTTAGGGGTTAGTGTTAGGGTTAGGTTTAGGGTTAGGGTTAGGGTTAGGGTTAGGTTTAGTGTTAGGGTTATTATTAGGGGGTTAGGTTTTAGTTTAGGATTAGTGTTAGGGTTAGAATTAGAAATAGGGTTAGTGTTAGGATTAGGGTCAGGGTTAGGTTTAGGGATAGGGTTAGGGTTAAGGGTAGGGTTAGGGTTAGGGTTAGATTTAAAGTTTAGGGTTTAGTGTTAGGATTAGGGATAGTGTGAGTTTTAGGGTTAGGTTTTGGGTTAGGGTTAGGGTTAGTGTTTGGGTTATGATTAGTGTTAGGATTAGGGTTAGGGTTAGGGTCAGGTTTAGGTTTAGTGTTAGGGTTAGGGTTAGGGTTAGATTTAGGGTTAGGTTTAGGTTTATTGTTAGATTTTGGGTTAGGTTTAGGTTTATTGTTAGATTTAAGGTTTAGGGTTTAAGGTTTATGATTTAGGATTGTTTAAGGTTTAGGGTGGATTGGGTTTAGGGTTTAGAGTTTAGTATTATGGTTACGGTTAGGGTTAGGGTTAGGGTTAGAGTTAGGGTTAAGGTTAGGGTTAGGGTTAGGGTTAAGGTTAGGGTTAGTGTTAGGGTTAGGGTTATGGTTAGTGTTAGGATTAGGGTTAGGGTTAGGGTCAGGGTTAGGTTTAGGGTTAGGGATAGGGTTAGGGTTAGATTTAGGGTTAGGTTTAGGTTTATTGTTAGATTTAGGGTTTAGGGTTTAAGGTTTATGGTTTAGGATTGTTTAAGGTTTAGGGTGGATTAGGTTTAGGGTTTAGAGTTTAGTGTTATGGTTACGGTTAGGGTTAGGGTTAGGGATGGGGTTAGGGTTAGGGTTAGGGTTATGGTAAAGGTTAGGGTTAGGGTTAGGGTTAGGGTAAAAGTTAGGGGGTTAGTGTTAAGGTTTGGGTTAGGGTTAGGGTTAGGGTTAGGGTTAGATTAGGGTTAGGGTTAGGGTTAGGGGTTAGGGTTAGTGTTAGGGTTAGGGTTATTATTAGGGGGTTAGGGTTAAGTTTAGGATTAGTGTTAGGGTTAGAATTAGAAATTGGTTTAGTGTTAGGATTAGGGTCAGGGTTAGGTTTAGGGTTAGGGTTAGGGTTAGGGTCAGGGAGGGTTTAGGGTTAGGGTTAGATTTAGGGTTAGGTTTAGGTTTAATGTTAGATTTGGGTTTAGGGTCTACGGTTTATGGTTTAGGATTGTTTAAGGTTTAGGGTGGATTAGGTTTAGGGTTTAGAGTTTAGTGGTATGGTTACGGTTAGGGTTAGCGTTAGGGTTAGGGTTAGGGTTAGGATTAGGTTTAAGGTTAGGGTTAAAGTTAGGTTTAGGGTTAGGGTTAGGGTTAGGGTTAGGGTTAGGGTTATGGTTAGGGTTAGGGTTACGGTTAGGTTTAGGGTTAAGGTTAGGGTTAGGGTTAGGGTAAGGGTTAGTGGTTAGGGTTAGGGTTAGGGTTAAGGTTAGGGTTAGGGTTAAGGTTAGGGTTAGGGTTAGAGTTAGGGTTAGGGTTAGGGTTAGGGTTAGGGTTAGGGTAAGCTTAGGGTTAGGGTTAGGGTTAGGGTTAGGGGTTAGGGTTAGGGTTAGTGTTAGGGGTTAGGGGTTAGGGTTAGGGTTAGGGTTAGGGTTAGGGTTAGGGTTAGGGTGAGTGTTAGGGTTAGGGTTATGTGGTTATGTTAGGCTTAAGGTTAGGGTTAGGGTTAGGGTTAGGGTAAGGTTAGGGTTAGGGTTAGGGTTAGGGTTAGGGCTTAGGGGTTAGGGTTAGGGTTAGGGTTAGGGTTAGGGTTAGGTTAGGGTTAGGGTTAGTGTGAGGGTTAGGGTTAGGGTTATGTGGTTAAGGTTAGGTTTGGGGTTAGGGTTAGGTTTAGGTTTAGGGTTAGAGTTAGGGTTATGGTTATTCTTAGATTTATGGTTTAAAATTAAGGGTTTATGGTTTAAGGTTTAGGGTTTAGGATTGTTTAAGTTTTAGGGTGGTTTAGGTTTAGGGTATAGGGTTTAGCGTTTAAGATTGTTTAATGTTTAGGGTTGTTTATGTTTTAGCGTTTAGAGTTGTTTAGGTTTTTTTAGGGTTGTTTATGATTTAGTTTTTAGGGTTGTTCAGGATTTAAGATTTAGGATATTTTAAGGTTTAGGGTTTAAGGTTGTATAGTGTTTTAGGGTTTAGGCTATAATGTTTAGGGTTAAGAGTTTAGGGTTGTTTAGAGTATAGTGTTAATGGTTTTAGGGTTTAGGCTTGTTTAGGGTTTAGTGTTTAGGGTTTAGGGTTTTTTAGCGTTTAGTGTTTATAGTTTAGGGTTTAGGGTGCTTTTGGAATTAGTGTTTAGGGTTTTTCTGGGTTTAGGGTTTAGGATTTAGGGTGTTAGGGTTAGTGTTAGGGTTAGGTTAAGGGTTAGGGTGAGGGTTAGGGTGAGGGTTAAGGTTAGGGTTAGGGTTAAGGTTAGTGTTAGTGTTAGGGTAAGGGTTAGGGTTAGGGATAGGGTTAGGGTTAGGGTTAGGGTTAGGGTTAGGGTTAGTGTTAGGGTTGGGTTAGGGTTAGGGTTAGGGTTAGGGGTTAGGGTTAGGGTTAGTGTTAGGGGTTAGGGGTTAGGGTTAGGGTTAGGGTTAGGGTTAGGTTTAGTGTTAGGGTTATTATTAGGGGATTAGGTTTAAGTTTAGGATTAGTGTTAGTGTTAGAATTAGAAATAGGGTTAGTGTTAGGATTAGGGTCAGGGTTAGGTTTAGGGATATGGTTAGGGTTAGGGTTAAGGGTAGGGTTAGGGTTAGGGTTAGATTTAAAGTTTAGGGTTTAGTGTTAGGATTAGGGATAGTGTGAGGTTTAGGGTTAGGGTTAGGTTTAGGGTTAGGGTTAGGGTTAGTGTTTGGGTTATGGTTAGTGTTAGGATTAGGGTTAGGGTTAGGGTCAGGGTTAGGTTTAGGGTTAGGGTTAGGGTTAGGTTTAGATTAAGGGTTAGGTTTAGGTTTATTTTTAGATTTAGGGTTTAGGGTTTAAAGTTTATGGTTTAGAATTGTTTAAGGTTTAGGGTGGATTAGGTTTAGGGTTTAGAGTTTAGTATTATGGTTACGGTTAGGGTTAGGGTTAGGGTTAGGGTTAGGGTTAGGGTTAAGGTTAGTGTTAGGGTTAGGGTTAGGGTTATGGTTAGTGTTAGGATTAGGGTTAGGGTTAGGGTCAGGGTTAGGTTTAGGGTTAGGGTTAGGGTTAGGGTTAGATTTAGGGTCAGGTTTATGTTTATTGTTAGATTTAGGGTTTAGGGTTTAAGGTTTATGGTTTAGGTTTTTTTAAGGTTTAGGGTGGATTAGGTTTATGGTTTAGAGTTTAGTGTTATGGTTACGGTTAGTGTTAGGGTTAGGGTTAGGGTTAGGGTTAGGGTTAGGGTAATGCTTAGGGTTAGGGTTAGGGTTAGGATTAGGTTTAGGGTTAGGGTTAGGGTAAGGGTTAGGGTTTAGGGTTAGAGTTATGGTTATTGTTAGGTTTAGGGTTTAGGGTTTAGTGTTTAGGGTTTAAGGTTTAGGGTTTAGGATTGTTTAAGATTTAGGGTGGTTTAGGTTAAGGGTTTAGGGTTTAGACTTTAGGATTGTTTAAGGTTTTGGGTTATTTAGGGTACAGTGTTTAGGGTTAAAAGTTTACGGTTGTTTAGGCTTTAGTTTTTAGGGTTTAGGGTTGTTTAAGTTTTAGTGTTTAAGGTTTAGGTTTTAGGGTTGTTTTGGGTTAATGTTTAGTGTTGTTTAGGGTATAGTGTTAATGGTTTAGGTTTTAGGGTTATTTAGGGTTTAGTGTTTAAGGTTTAGGGTGTAGGGTTGTTTAGGGTTTAGTGTTTAGGGTTGTTTATGGTTTAGTGATTAGGGTTGTTTAGGGTTGTTTAGAGGTTAGTGTTTAGCGTTATTCAGGGTTTATGATTTAGGGTTCTTCAGGGTTTAGGATTTATGGTTGTTCAGGGTTTAGGATTTAGGAATTAAGGTTAAGGGGTTAGGGTTAGGTTTAGGGTTAGGGTTAGGGTTAGGGTTAGGGTTAGGGTTAGGGTTAGGGTTAGGGTTAGGGTTAAGGTTAGGGTTAGGGTTAGGGTTATGGTTAGTGTTAGGATTAGGGTTAGGGTTATGGTCAGGGTTAGGTTTAGGGTTAGGGTTAGGGTTAGATTTAGGGTCAGGTTTAGGTTTATTGTTAGATTTAGGGTTTAGGGTTTAAGGTTTATGGTTTAGGATTGTTTAAAGTTTAGGGTGGATTAGGTTTAGGGTTTAGAGTTTAGTGTTATGGTTATGGTTAGTGTTAGGGTTAGGGTTAGGGTTAGGGTTAGGGTTAGGGTTAGGGTTAGGGTTAGGGTAATGGTTAGGGTTAGGGTTAGGGTTAGGGTTAGGGTAAAGGTTAGGAGTTAGTGTTAGGGTTAGGGTTAGGGTTAGGGTTAGGTTAGGGTTAGGGTTAGGGTTAGGGTTAGGGTTAGGGGTTAGGGTTAGTGTTAGGGTTAGGGTTATTATTAGGGGGTTAGGTTTAAGTTTAGGATTAGTGTTAGGGTTAGAATTAGAAATAGGGTTAGTGTTAGGATTAGGGTCAGGGTTAGGTTTAGGGTTAGGGTTAGGGTTAGGGTTAGATTTAGGGTCAGGTTTAGGTTTATCGTTAGATTTAGGGTTTAGGGTTTAAGGTTTATGGTTTAAGATTGTTTAAGGTTTAGGGTGGATTAGGTTTAGGGTTTAGAGTTTAGTGTTATGGTTACGGTTAGTGTTAGGGTTAGGGTTAGGGTTAGGGTTAGGGTAATGGTTAGGGTTAGGGTTAGGGTTAGGGTTAGGGTAAGGGTTAAGGTTAGGGGCTAGGGTTAGTGTTAGGGTTAGGGTTATTATTAGGGGGTTAGGTTTAAGTTTGGGATTAGTGTTAGGCTTAGAATTAGAAATAGGGTTAGTGTTAGGATTAGGGTCAGGGTTAGGTTTAGCGTTAGGGTTAGGGTTAGGGTTAGGGTTAGGGTTAGGGTTAGATTTAGGGTTAGGTTTAGTTTTATTGTTAGATTTAGGATTTAGGGTCTAAGGTTTATGGTTTAGGATTGTTTAAGGTTTAGGGTGGATTAGGTTTAGGGTTTAGAGTTTAGTGTTATGGTTACGGTTAGGGTTAGGGTTAGGGTTAGGGTTAGGATTAGGGTTAAGGTTAGGGTTAGGATTAGGTTTAGAGTTAGGGTTAGGGTTAGGGTTAGGGTTAGGGTTAGGGTTAGGGTTAGGGTTAGGGTTAGGGTTAGGGTTAGGGTAAGGGTTAGGGGTTAGGGTTAGGGTTATGGTTATTGTTAGGTTTAGGGTTTAGGGTTTAGTGTTTAGGGTTTAAGGTTTAGGGTTTAGGATTGTTTAAGATTTAGGGTGGTTTAGGTTAAGGGTTTAGGGTTTAGACTTTAGGATTGTTTAAGGTTTAGGGTTGTTTAGGGTATAGCGTTTAGGGTTAAAAGTTTAGGGTTCTTTAGGCTTTAGTGTTTAGGGTTTAGGGTTGTTTAAGTTTTAGTGTTTAAGGTTTAGGCTTTAGGGTTGTTTTGGTTTAATGTTTAGTGTTTTTTAGGGTATAGTGTTAATGGTTTAGGGTTTACGGTTATTTAGGTTATAGTGTTTTAGGTTTAGGGTATAGGGTTGTTTAGGGTTTAGTGTTTAGGTTAGTTTATGGTTTAGTTTAGGGTTGTTTAGGGTTGTTTAGAGGTTATTGTTTAGGGTTATTCAGGGTTTATGATTTAGGGTTGTTCAGGGTTTAGGATTTATGGTTGTTCTGGGTTTAGGATTTAGGGATTAAGGTTAAGGGGTTAGGGTTAGGGTTAGGGTTAGTGTTAGGGTTAGGGTTAGGGTTAGGGTTAGAGTTAGGGTTAGGGTTAGAGTTAGGGTTAGGGTTAGGGTTAGGGTTATGGTTAGTGTTAGGATTAGGGTTAGGGTTAGGGTCAGGGTTAGGTTTAGGGTTAGGGTTAAGGTTAGGGTTAGATTTAGGGTCAGGTTTAGGTTTATTGTTAGATTTAGGGTTTAGGGTTTAAGGTTTATGGTTTAGGATTGTTTAAGGTTTAGGGTGGATTAGGTTTAGGGTTTAGAGTTTAGTGTTATGGTTATGGTTAGTGTTAGGGTTAGGGTTAGGGTTAGGGTTAGGGTTAGGTTTAGGGTAATAGTTAGGGTTAGGGTTAGAGTTAGGGTTAGGGTAAGGGTTAGGGGTTAGTGTTAGGATTAGGGTTAGGGTTAGGTTAGTGTTAGGGTTAGGGTTAGGGTTAGGGTTAGGGGTTAGGGTTAGTGTTAGGGTTAGGGTTATTATTAGGGGGTTAGGTTTAAGTTTAGGATTAGTGTTAGGGTTAGAATTAGAAATAGGGTTAGTGTTAGGATTAGGGTCAGGGTTAGGTTTAGGGTTAGGGTTAGGGTTAGGGTTAGGGTTAGGGTTAGGGTTAGGGTCAGAGAGGGTTTAGGGTTAGGGTTAGGGTTAGGGTTAGATTTGGGGTTAGGTTTAGGTTTATTGTTAGATTTAGGATTTAGGGTCTAAGGTTTCTGGTTTAGGATTGTTTAAGGTTTAGGGTGGATTAGGTTTAGGGTTTAGAGTTTAGTGTTATGGTTACGGTTAGGGTTAGGGTTAGGGTTAGGGTTAGGATTAGGGTTAAGGTTAGGGTTAGGATTAGGTTTAGGATTAGGGTTAGGGATAGGGTTAGGGTTAGGGTTAGGGTTAGGGTTAGGGTTAGGATTAGGGTTAAAGTTAGGGTTAGGGTAAGGGTTAGGGGTTAGGGTTAGGGTTATGGTTATTGCTGGTTTAGGGTTTAGGGTTTAGTGTTTAGGGTTTAAGGTTTAGGGTTTAGGACTGTTTAAGATTTAGGGTGGTTTAGGTTAAGGGTTTAGGGTTTAGAGTTTAGGATTGTTTAAGGTTTAGGTTTGTTTAGGGTATAGTGTTTAGGGTTAAAAGTTTAGGGTTGTTTAGGGTTTAGTGTTTTGGGTTTAGGGTTGTTTAAGGTTTAGTGTTTGAGGTTTAGGTTTTAGGGTTGCTTTGGGTTTAGTGTTTAGTGTTGTTTAGGGTATAGTGTTAATGGTTTAGGGTTTAGGGTTATTTAGCGTTTAGTGTTTAAGGTTTAGGGTATAAAGTTGTTTAGGGTTTAGTGTTTAGGGTTGTTTATGGTTTAGTGTTTAGGGTTGTTTAGGGTTGTTTAGAGGTTTGTGTTTAGGGTTATTCAGGGTTTATGATTTAGGGTTGTTCAGGGTTTAGGATTTATGGTTGTTCAGGGTTTAGGATTTAGGGATTAATGTTAAGGGGTTAAGGTTAGGGTTAGGGTTAGGGTTAGGGTTAGCATTAGGGTTAGATGTTAGGGTTAGAGTTAAGGTTATGGGGTTATGTTAGGCTTAAGGTTAGGGTTAGGGTTATGGGGTTAAGGTTAGGGTTGGGGTTAGGGTTAGGTTTAGGTTTAGGGTTAGGGTTAGGGTTATGGTTATTCTTAGATTTATGGTTTAAAATTTAGGGTTTATGGTTTAAGGTTTAGGGTTTAGGATTGTTTAAGTTTTAGGGTGGTTTAGGTTTAGGGTATAGGGTTTAGCGTTTAAGATTGTTTAATGTTTAGGGTTGTTTAGGTTTTAGCGTTTAGAGTTGTTTAGGGTTTTTTAGGGTTGTTTATGATTTAGTGTTTAGGGTTGTT
>NW_027667381.1:0-25000 GCF_963924665.1 Micromys minutus | reverse complement strand
GTTGTTGCTAGGGCCCTTTTTAGGGCCGTTGCTAGGGCCCTTGTTAGGGCCGTTGCTAGGGCCCTTGTTAGGGCCGTTTCTAGGGCCGTTTCTAGGGCCGTTGCTAGGGCCGTTGATAGGGCCGTGGTTAGGGCCCTTGTTAGGGCCGTTGCTAGGGCCGTTGCTAGGGCCCTTGTTAGGGCCGTTGCTAGGGCCGTTGCTAGGGCCGTAGCTAGGGCCGTTGCTAGGGCCGTTGCTAGGGCCGTTGCTAGGGCCCTTGTTAGGGCCGTTGCTAGGGCCCTTGTTAGGGCCGTTGCTAGGGCCCTTGTTAGGGCCGTTGCTAGGGCCCTTGTTAGGGCCGTTGCTAGGGCCCTTGTTAGGGCCGTTGCTAGGGCCGTTGTTAGGGCCGTTGCTAGGGCCGTTGCTAGGGCCGTTGTTAGGGCCGTTGCTAGGGCCGTTGCTAGGGCCCTTGTTAGGGCAGTTGCTAGGGCCGTTGCTAGGGCCGTTGCTAGGGCCTTTGTTAGGGCCGTTGCTAGGGCCGTTGCTAGGGCCGTTGCTAGGGCCGTTGCTAGGGCCTTTGTTAGGGCCGTTGCTAGGGCCGTTTCTAGGGCCGTTTCTAGGGCCGTTGCTAGGGCCGTTGCTAGGGTTGTTCCTAGGGCCGTTTCAAGGGCCCTTGTTAGGGCCGTTGCTAGGGCCCTTGTTAGTGCCGTTGCTAGGGCCCTTGTTAGGGCCGTTGCTAGGGCCGTTGCTAGGGCCGTTGCTAGGGCCGTTGCTAGGGCCGTTGCTAGGGCCCTTGTTAGGGCCGTTGCTAGGGCCCTTGTTAGGGCCGTTGCTAGGGCCCTTGTTAGGGCCGTTGCTAGGGCCGTTGCTAGGGCCGTTGCTAGGGTTGTTCCTAGGGCTGTTTCAAGGGCCGTTGTTCGGGCCGTTGCTAGGGCCGTTGTTAGGACCGTTGTTAGGGCCGTTGCTAGGGCCGTTTCTAGGGCCCTTGTTAGGGCCGTTGCTAGGGCCGTTGCTAGGGCCCTTGTTAGGGCCGTTGCTAGGGCCGTAGCTAGGGCCGTTGCTAGGGCCGTTGCTAGGGCCGTTTCTAGGGCCCTTGTTAGGGCCGTTGCTAGGGCCGTTGCTAGGGCCCTTGTTAGGGCCGTTGCTAGGGCCGTTGCTAGGGCCGTTGCTAGGGCCGTTGCTAGGGCCCTTGTTAGGGCCGTTATAGGGCCGTAGCTAGGGCCGTGGTTAGGGCAGTTGCTAGGGCCATTGTTAGGGCCGTTGCTAGGGCCTTTGTTAGGGCCGTTGCTAGGGCCGTTGCTAGGGCCATTGCTAGGGCCGTTGCTAGGGCCGTTGCTAGGGCCGTGGTTAGGGCCGTTGTTAGGGCCGTTGCTAGGGCCGTTGCTAGGGCCGTTGCTAGGGCCGTTGTTAGGGCCGTTCCTAGGGCCGTTGTTAGGGCCGTTGCTAGGGCCGTTGCTAGGGCCGTTGTTAGGGCCGTGGCTAGGGCCGTTGCTAGGGCCGTGGTTAGGGCAGTTGCTAGGGCCGTTGCTAGGGCCGTTGCTAGGGCCGTTTCTAGGGCCGTTGCTAGGGCCTTTGTTAGGGCCGTTGCTAGAGCCGTTGCTAGGGCCGTTGCTAGGGCCGTTTCTAGGGCCGTTGCTAGGGCCGTGGTTAGGGCCATTGTTAGGGCCGTTGCTAGGGCCGTTGCTAGGGCCGTTGCTAGGGCCCTTGTTAGGGCGTTGCTAGGGCCCTTGTTAGGGCCGTTATAGGGCCGTAGCTAGGGCCGTGGTTAGGGCAGTTGCTAGGGCCATTGTTAGGGCCGTTGCTAGGGCCTTTGTTAGGGCCGTTGCTAGGGCCGTTGCTAGGGCCGTTGCTAGGGCCGTTGCTAGGGCCGTTGCTAGGGCCGTGGTTAGGGCCAGTGTTAGGGCCGTTGCTAGGGCCATTGCTAGGGCCGTTGCTAGGGCCGTTCCTAGGGCCGTTGTTAGGGCCGTTGCTAGGGCCGTTGCTAGGGCCGTTGTTAGGGCCGTGGCTAGGGCCGTTGCTAGGGCCGTGGTTAGGGCCGTTGTTAGGGCCGTTGCTAGGGCCGTTGCTAGGGCCGTTGCTAGGGCCGTTGTTAGGGCCATTCCTAGGGCCGTTGTTAGGGCCGTTGCTAGGGCCGTTGCAAGGGCCGTTTTTAGGGCCCTTGCTAGGTCCTTTGTTAGGGCCGTTGCTAGGGCCGTTGCTAGGGCCGTTGCTAGGGCCGTTTCTAGGGCCGTTGCTAGGGCCGTGGTTAGGGCCATTGTTAGGGCCGTTGCTAGGGCCGTTGCTAGGGCCGTTGCTAGGGCCGTTGTTAGGGCCGTTCCTAGGGCCGTTGTTAGGGCCGTTGCTAGGGCCGTTGCAAGGGCCGTTGCTAGGGCCGTTGCTAGGGCCCTTGTTAGGGCCGTTGCTAGGGCCGTTGCTAAGGCAGTTGCTAGGGCCGTTGCTAGGGACCTTGTTAGGGCCGTTGCTAGGGCCGTTGCTAGGGCCGTTGCTAGGGCCGTTGCTAGGGCCCTTGTTAGGGCCGTTGCTAGGGCCGTAGCTAGGGCCATTGCTAGGGCCCTTGCTAGGGCCGTTGCTAGGGCCCTTGTGAGGGCCGTTGCTAGGGCCCTTGTTAGGGCCGTTGGTAGGGCCCTTGTTAGGGCCGTTGCTAGGGCCCTTGTTAGGGCCGTTGCTAGGGCCCTTGTTAGGGCCGTTGCTAGGGCCCTTGTTAGGGCGGTTGCTAGGGCCCTTGTTAGGGCCGTTGCTAGGGCCTTTGTTAGGGCCGTTGCTAGGGCCGTAGCTAGGGCCGTTGCTAGGGCCGTTGCTAGGGCCCTTGTTAGGGCCGTTGCTAGGGCCCTTGTTAGGGCCGTTGCTAGGGCCCTTGTTAGGGCCGTTGCTAGGGCCCTTGTTAGGGCCGTTGCTAGGGCCCTTGTTAGGGCCGTTGCTAGGGCCGTTGCTAGGGCCGTTGCTAGGGCCGTTGCTAGGGCCGTTGCTAGGGCCCTTGTTAGGGCCGTTGCTAGGGCCCATGTTAGGGCCGTTGCTAGGGCCCTTGTTAGGGCCGTTGCTAGGGCCCTTGTTAGGGCCGTTGCTAGGGCCGTTGCTAGGGCCGTTGCTAGGGTTGTTCCTAGGGCCGTTTCAAAGGCCGTTGTTAGGGCCGTTGCTAGGGCCGTTGTTAGGGCCGTTGCTAGGGCCGTTGCTAGGGCCGTTGTTAGGGCCGTTGCTAGGGCCGTTTCTAGGGCCCTTGTTAGGGCCGTTGCTAGGGCCGTTGCTAGGGCCCTTGTTAGTGCCGTTGCTAGGGCCGTTGCTAGGGCCGTTGCTAGGGCCCTTGTTAGGGCCGTTATAGGGCCGTAGCTAGGGCTGTTGCTAGGGCCGTTGCTAGGGCCCTTGTTAGGGCCGTTTCTAGGGCCCTTGTTAGGGCCGTTGCTAGGGCCCTTGTTAGGGCCGTTGCTAGGGCCCTTGTTAGGGCCGTTGCTAGGGCCCTTGTTAGGGCCGTTCCTAGGGCCGTTGCTAGGGCCGTTGTTAGGGCCGTTACTAGTGCCGTTGCTTGGGCCCTTGTTAGGGCCGTTGCTAGGGCCGTAGCTAGGGCCGTTGCTAGGGCCGTTGCTAGGGCCGTTGCTAGGGCCCTTGTTAGGGCCGTTGCTAGGGCCCTTGTTAGGGCCGTTGCTAGGGCCCTTGTTAGGGCCGTTGCTAGGGCCCTTGTTAGGGCCGTTGCTAGGGTCCTTGTTAGGGCCGTTGCTAGGGCCCTTGTTAGGGCCGTTGCTAGGGCCGTTGTTAGGGCCGTTGCTAGGGCCGTTGCTAGGGCTGTTGTTAGGGCCGTTGCTAGGGCCGTTGCTAGGGCCCTTGTTAGGGCAGTTGCTAGGGCCGTTGCTAGGGCCGTTGCTAGGGCCTTTGTTAGGGCCGTTGCTAGGGCCGTTGCTAGGGCCGTTGCTAGGGCCGTTGCTAGGGCCTTTGTTAGGGCCGTTGCTAGGGCCGTTTCTAGGGCCGTTTCTAGGGCCGTTGCTAGGGCCGTTGCTAGGGTTGTTCCTAGGGCCGTTTCAAGGGCCCTTGTTAGGGCCGTTGCTAGGGCCCTTGTTAGTGCCGTTGCTAGGGCCCTTGTTAGGACCGTTGCTAGGGCCGTTGCTAGGGCCGTTGCTAGGGCCGTTGCTAGGGCCGTTGCTAGGGCCCTTGTTAGGGCCGTTGCTAGGGCCCCTGTTAGGGCCGTTGCTAGGGCCCTTGTTAGGGCCGTTTCTAGGGCCGTTGCTAGGGTTGTTCCTAGGGCCGTTTCAAGGGCCGTTGTTAGGGCCGTTGCTAGGGCCGTTGTTAGGGCCGTTGCTAGGGCCGTTGCTAGGGCCGTTGTTCGGGCCGTTGCTAGGGCCGTTTCTAGGGCCCTTGTTAGGGCCGTTGCTAGGGCCGTTGCTAGGGCCCTTGTTAGGGCCGTTGCTAGGGCCGTAGCAAGGGCCGTTGCTAGGGCCGTTGCTAGGGCCGTTTCTAGGGCCCTTGTTAGGGCCGTTGCTAGGACCGTTGCTAGGGCCCTTGTTAGGGCCGTTGCTAGGGCCGTTGCTAGGGCCGTAGCTAGGGCCGTTGCTAGGGCCGTTGCTAGGGCCCTTTTTATGGCCGTTGCTAGGGCCCTTGTTAGGGCCGTTGCTAGGGCCCTTTTTAGGGCCGTTGCTAGGGCCGTTGCTAGGGCCGTTGCTAGGGCCCTTGTTAGGGCCGTTGCTAGGGCCGTTGCTAGGGCCGTTGCTAGGGCCGTTGCTAGGGCCCTTGTTAGGGCCGTTGCTAGGGACGTTGCTAGGGCTGTTGCTAGGGCCGTTGCTAGGGCCCTTGTTAGGGCCGTTGATAGGGCCCTTGTTAGGGCCGATGCTAGGGCCCTTGTTAGGGCCGTTGCTAGGGCCCTTGTTAGGGCCGTTGCTAGGGCCCTTGTTAGGGCCGTTGCTAGGGCCCTTGTTAGGGCCGTTGCTAGGGCCCTTATTAGGGCCGTTGCTAGGGCCCTTGTTAGGGCCGTTGCTAGGGCCGTAGCTAGGGCCGTTGCTAGGGCCGTTGCTAGGGCCCTTGTTAGGGCCGTTGCTAGGGCCCTTGTTAGGGCCGTTGCTAGGGCCCTTGTTAGGGCCGTTGCTAGGGCCCTTGTTAGGGCCGTTGCTAGGGCCCTTGTTAGGGCCGTTGCTAGGGCCGTTGCTAGGGCCGTTGCTAGGGCCGTTGCTAGGGCCATTGCTAGGGCCCTTGTTAGGGCCGTTGCTAGGGCCCTTGTTAGGGCCATTGCTAGGGCCCATGTTAGGGCCGTTGCTAGGGCCGTTGTTAGGGCCGTTTCTAGGGCCGTTGCTAGGGCCCTTGTTAGGGCCGTTATAGGGCCGTAGCTAGGGCCGTTGCTAGGGCCGTTGCTAGGGCCCTTGTTAGGGCCGTTGCTAGGGCCCTTGTTAGGGCCGTTGCTAGGGCCCTTGTTAGTGCCGTAGCTAGGGCCGTTGCTAGGGCCGTTGCTAGGGCCGTTGCTAGGGCCCTTGTTAGGGCCGTTGCTAGGGCCCTTGTAGGGCCGTTGCTAGGGCCCTTGTTAGGGCCGTTGCTAGGGCCCTTGTTAGGGCCGTTGCTAGGGCCCTTGTTAGGGCCGTTGCTAGGGCCCTTGTTAGGGCCGTTGCTAGGGCCGTTGTTAGGGCCGTTGCTAGGGCCGTTGCTAGGGCTGTTGTTAGGGCCGTTGCTAGGGCCGTTGCTAGGGCCCTTGTTAGGGCAGTTGCTAGGGCCATTGCTAGGGCCGTTGCTAGGGCCTTTGTTAGGGCCGTTGCTAGGGACGTTGCTAGGGCCGTTGCTAGGGCCGTTGCTAGGGCCCTTGTTAGGGCCGTTGATAGGGCCCTTGTTAGGGCCGATGCTAGGGCCCTTGTTAGGGCCGTTGCTAGGGCCCTTGTTAGGGCCGTTGCTAGGGCCCTTGTTAGGGCCGTTGCTAGGGCCCTTGTTAGGGCGGTTGCTAGGGCCCTTGTTAGGGCCGTTGCTAGGGCCCTTGTTAGGGCCGTTGCTAGGGCCCTTGTTAGGGCCGTTGCTAGGGCCCTTGTTAGGGCCGTTGCTAGGGCCCTTGTTAGGGCCGTTGCTAGGGCCCTTGTTAGGGCCGTTGCTAGGGCCGTTGCTAGGGCCATTGTTAGGGCCGTTACTAGTGCCGTTGCTTGGGCCCTTGTTAGGGCCGTTGCTAGGGCCGTAGCTAGGGCCGTTGCTAGGGCCGTTGCTAGGGCCGTTGCTAGGGCCCTTGTTAGGGCCGTTGCTAGGGCCCTTGTTAGGGCCGTTGCTAGGGCCCTTGTTAGGGCCGTTGCTAGGGCCCTTGTTAGGGCCGTTGCTAGGGTCCTTGTTAGGGCCGTTGCTAGGGCCGTTGCTAGGGCCGTTGCTAGGGCCTTTGTTAGGGCCGTTGCTAGGGCCGTTGCTAGGGCCGTTGCTAGGGCCGTTGCTAGGGCCGTTGTTAGGGCCGTTGCTAGGGCCGTTGCTAGGGCTGTTGTTAGGGCCGTTGCTAGGGCCGTTGCTAGGGCCCTTGTTAGGGCAGTTGCTAGGGCCGTTGCTAGGGCCGTTGCTAGGGCCTTTGTTAGGGCCGTTGCTAGGGCCGTTGCTAGGGCCGTTGCTAGGGCCGTTGCTAGGGCCTTTGTTAGGGCCGTTGCTAGGGCCGTTTCTAGGGCCGTTTCTAGGGCCGTTGCTAGGGCCGTTGCTAGGGTTGTTCCTAGGGCCGTTTCAAGGGCCCTTGTTAGGGCCGTTGCTAGGGCCCTTGTTAGTGCCGTTGCTAGGGCCCTTGTTAGGACCGTTGCTAGGGCCGTTGCTAGGGCCGTTGCTAGGGCCGTTGCTAGGGCCGTTGCTAGGGCCCTTGTTAGGGCCGTTGCTAGGGCCCCTGTTAGGGCCGTTGCTAGGGCCCTTGTTAGGGCCGTTTCTAGGGCCGTTGCTAGGGCCGTTGCTAGGGTTGTTCCTAGGGCCGTTTCAAGGGCCGTTGTTAGGGCCGTTGCTAGGGCCGTTGTTAGGGCCGTTGCTAGGGCCGTTGCTAGGGCCGTTGTTCGGGCCGTTGCTAGGGCCGTTTCTAGGGCCCTTGTTAGGGCCGTTGCTAGGGCCGTTGCTAGGGCCCTTGTTAGGGCCGTTGCTAGGGCCGTAGCAAGGGCCGTTGCTAGGGCCGTTGCTAGGGCCGTTTCTAGGGCCCTTGTTAGGGCCGTTGCTAGGACCGTTGCTAGGGCCCTTGTTAGGGCCGATGCTAGGGCCCTTGTTAGGGCCGTTGCTAGGGCCCTTGTTAGGGCCGTTGCTAGGGCCCTTGTTAGGGCCGTTGCTAGGGCCCTTGTTAGGGCCGTTGCTAGGGCCCTTATTAGGGCCGTTGCTAGGGCCCTTGTTAGGGCCGTTGCTAGGGCCGTAGCTAGGGCCGTTGCTAGGGCCGTTGCTAGGGCCCTTGTTAGGGCCGTTGCTAGGGCCCTTGTTAGGGCCGTTGCTAGGGCCCTTGTTAGGGCCGTTGCTAGGGCCCTTGTTAGGGCCGTTGCTAGGGCCCTTGTTAGGGCCGTTGCTAGGGCCGTTGCTAGGGCCGTTGCTAGGGCCGTTGCTAGGGCCGTTGCTAGGGCCCTTGTTAGGGCCGTTGCTAGGGCCCTTGTTAGGGCCGTTGCTAGGGCCCATGTTAGGGCCGTTGCTAGGGCCGTTGTTAGGGCCGTTTTTAGGGCCGTTGCTAGGGCCCTTGTTAGGGCCGTTATAGGGCCGTAGCTAGGGCCGTTGCTAGGGCCGTTGCTAGGGCCCTTGTTAGGGCCGTTGCTAGGGCCCTTGTTAGGGCCGTTGCTAGGGCCCTTGTTAGTGCCGTAGCTAGGGCCGTTGCTAGGGCCGTTGCTAGGGCCGTTGCTAGGGCCCTTGTTAGGGCCGTTGCTAGGGCCCTTGTAGGGCCGTTGCTAGGGCCCTTGTTAGGGCCGTTGCTAGGGACCTTGTTAGGGCCGTTGCTAGGGCCCTTGTTAGGGCCGTTGCTAGGGCCCTTGTTAGGGCCGTTGCTAGGGCCGTTGTTAGGGCCGTTGCTAGGGCCGTTGCTAGGGCTGTTGTTAGGGCCGTTGCTAGGGCCGTTGCTAGGGCCCTTGTTAGGGCAGTTGCTAGGGCCGTTGCTAGGGCCGTTGCTAGGGCCTTTGTTAGGGCCGTTGCTAGGGCCGTTGCTAGGGCCGTTGCTAGGGCCGTTGCTAGGGCCTTTGTTAGGGCCGTTGCTAGGGCCGTTTCTAGGGCCGTTTCTAGGGCCGTTGCTAGGGCCGTTGCTAGGGCCGTTGCTAGGGCCCTTGTTAGGGCCGTTATAGGGCCGTAGCTAGGGCCGTTGCTAGGGCCGTTGCTAGGGCCCTTGTTAGGGCCGTTGCTAGGGCCCTTGTTAGGGCCGTTGCTAGGGCCCTTGTTAGGGCCGTTGCTAGGGCCCTTGTTAGGGCCGTTGCTAGGGCCCTTGTTAGGGCCGTTGCTAGGGCCGTTGCTAGGGCCGTTGTTAGGGCCGTTACTAGTGCCGTTGCTTGGGCCCTTGTTAGGGCCGTTGCTAGGGCCGTAGCTAGGGCCGTTGCTAGGGCCGTTGCTAGGGCCGTTGCTAGGGCCCTTGTTAGGGCCGTTGCTAGGGCCGTTGCTAGGGCCCTTGTTAGGGCCGTTGCTAGGGCCCTTGTTAGGGCCGTTGCTAGGGCCGTAGCTAGGGCCCTTGTTAGGGCAGTTGCTAGGGCCGTTGCTAGGGCCGTTGCTAGGGCCTTTGTTAGGGCCGTTGCTAGGGCCGTTGCTATGGCCGTTGCTAGGGCCGTTGCTAGGGCCTTTGTTAGGGCCGTTGCTAGGGCCGTTTCTAGGGCCGTTTCTAGGGCCGTTGCTAGGGCCGTTGCTAGGGTTGTTCCTAGGGCCGTTTCAAGGGCCCTTGTTAGGGCCGTTTCTAGGGCCCTTTTTAGTGCCGTTGCTAGGGCCCTTGTTAGGACCGTTGCTAGGGCCGTTGCTAGGGCCGTTGCTAGGGCCGTTGCTAGGGCCGTTGCTAGGGCCCCTGTTAGGGCCGTTGCTAGGGCCCCTGTTAGGGCCGTTGCTAGGGCCCTTGTTAGGGCCGTTGCTAGGGCCGTTGCTAGGGCCGTTGCTAGGGTTGTTCCTAGGGCCCTTTCAAGGGCCGTTGTTAGGGCCGTTGCTAGGGCCGTTGTTAGGGCCGTTGCTAGGGCCGTTGCTAGGGCCGTTGTTCGGGCCGTTGCTAGGGCCGTTTCTAGGGCCCTTGTTAGGGCCGTTGCTAGGGCCGTTGCTACGGCCCTTGTTAGGGCCGTTGCTAGGGCCGTAGCAAGGGCCGTTGCTAGGGCCGTTGCTAGGGCCGTTTCTAGGGCCCTTGTTAGGGCCGTTGCTAGGACCGTTGCTAGGGCCCTTGTTAGGGCCGTTGCTAGGGCCGTTGCTAGGGCCGTTGCTAGGGCCCTTGTTAGGGCCGTTGCTAGGGCCCTTGTTAGGGCCGTTGCTAGGGCCCTTTTTAGGGCCGTTGCTAGGGCCGTTGCTAGGGCCGTACCTAGGGCCCTTGTTAGGGCCGTTGCTAGGGCCGTTGCTAGGGCCGTTGCTAGGGCCGTTGCTAGGGCCCTTGTTAGGGCCGTTGCTAGGGCCGTTGCTAGGGCCGTTGCTAGGGCCGTTGCTAGGGCCCTTGTTAGGGCCGTTGCTAGGGCCGTACCTAGGGCCGTTGCTAGGGCCGTTGCTAGGGCCCTTGTTAGGGCCGTTGATAGGGCCCTTGTTAGGGCCGTTGCTAGGGCCCTTGTTAGGGCCGTTGCTAGGGCCCTTGTTAGGGCCGTTGCTAGGGCCGTTGTTAGGGCCGTTGCTAGGGCCGTTGCTAGGGCCGTTGCTAGGGTTGTTCCTAGGGCCGTTTCAAAGGCCGTTGTTAGGGCCGTTGCTAGGGCCGTTGTTAGGGCCGTTGATAGGGCCGTTGCTAGGGCCATTGTTAGGGCCGTTGCTAGGGCCGTTGCTAGGGCCGTTTCAAAGGCCGTTGTTAGGGCCGTTGGTAGGGACCTTGTTAGGGCCGTTGCTAGGGCCGTTGCTAGGGCCGTTTCAAAGGCCGTAGTTAGGGCCGTTGCTAGGACCGTTGCTAGGGCCGTTGCTAGGGCCGTTGCTAGGGCCCTTGTTAGGGCCGTTGCTAGGGCCCTTGTTAGGGCCGTTGCTAGGGCCCATGTTAGTGCCGTTGCTAGGGCCCTTGTTAGGGCCGTTGCTAGGGCCCTTGTTAGGGCCGTTGCTAGGGCCCTTGTTAGGGCCGTTGCTAGGGCCGTTGCTAGGGCCGTTGTTAGGGCCGTTGCTAGGGCCGTTGTTAGGGCCGTTGGTAGGGCCTTTGGTAGGGCCGTTGCTAGGGCCGTTGCTAAGGCCGTTGCTAGGGCCGTTGTTAGGGCCGTTGCTAGGGCCCTTGTTAGGGCCGTTGGTAGGGCCTTTGGTAGGGCCCTTGTTAGGGCCGTTGCTAGGGCCCTTGTTAGGTCCGTTGCTAGGGCCCTTGTTAGGGCCGTTGCTAGGGCCCTTGTTAGGGCCGTTGCTAGGGCCGTTGCTAGGGCCGTTGTTACGGCCGTTGTTAGGGCCGTTGGTAGGGCTGTTGCTAGGGCCGTTGTTAGGGCCGTTGCTAGGGCCGTTGCTAGGGCCCTTGTTAGGGCCGTTGCTAGGGCCGTTGCTAGGGCCGTTTCAAAGGCCGTTGTTAGGGCCGTTGCTAGGGCCCTTGTTAGGGCCGTTGCTAGGGCCGTTGCTAGGGCCGTTGCTAGGGCCGTTGCTAGGGCCGTGGTTAGGGCCGTTGTTTGGGCCGTTGCTAGGGCCGTTGCTAGGGCCTTTGTTAGGGCCGTTGCTAGGGCCGTTGCTAGGGCCGTTGCTAGGGCCGTTGCTAGGGCCGTTGCTAGGGCCGTGGTTAGGGCCGTTGTTAGGGCCGTTGCTAGGGCCGTTGCTAGGGCCGTTGCTAGGGCCGTTGTTAGGGCCGTTGCTAGGGCCGTTGCTAGGGCCGTTGTTAGGGCCGTTGTTAGGGCTCTTGCTAGGGCCGTTGCTAGGGCCGTTGCAAGGGCCGTTGTTAGGGCCGTTGCTAGGGCCCTTTTTAGGGCCGTTGCTAGGGCCGTTTCTAGGGCCGTTGCTAGGGCCGTTGTTAGGTCCGTTGCTAGGGCCGTTGCTAGGGCCGTTGCTAGGGCCCTTGTTAGGGCCGTTGCTAGGGCCGTTGCTAGGGCCGTTGCTAGGGCCGTTGCTAGGGACCTTGTTAGGGCCGTTGCAAGGGCCGTTGCTAGGGCCTTTGGTAAGGCCGTTGCTAGGGCCGTTGCTAGGGCCGTTGCTAGGGCCGTTGTTAGGGCCGTTGCTAGGGCCGTTGTTAAAGCCGTTGCTAGGGCCGTTGCTATGGCCGTGGTTAGGGCCGTTGTTTGGGCCGTTGCTAGGGCCGTTGCTAGGGCCGTTGCTAGGGTTGTTCCTAGGGCCGTTTCAAGGGCCGTTGTTAGGGCCGTTGCTAGGGCCGTTGATAGGGCCGTGGTTAGGGCCCTTGTTAGGGCCGTTTCTAGGGCCGTTTCTAGGGCCGTTGCTAGGGCCGTTGATAGGGCCGTGGTTAGGGCTCTTGCTAGGGCCGTTGCTAGGGTTGTTGCTAGGGCCCTTTTTAGGGCCGTTGCTAGGGCCCTTGTTAGGGCCGTTGCTAGGGCCCTTGTTAGGGCCGTTTCTAGGGCCGTTTCTAGGGCCGTTGCTAGGGCCGTTGATAGGGCCGTGGTTAGGGCCCTTGTTAGGGCCGTTGCTAGGGCCGTTGCTAGGGCCGTTGCTAGGGCCTTTGCTAGGGCCGTTGCAAGGGCCGTTGTTAGGGCCGTTGCTAGAGCCCTTGTTAGGGCCGTTGCTAAGGCCGTTGCTAGGGCCGTTGCTAGGGCCCTTGTTAGGGCCGTTGCTAGGTCCGTTGTTAGGGCCGTTGCTAAAGCTGTTGCTAGGGCCGTTGCTAGGGCCGTTGCAAGGGTCGTTGTTAGGGCCGTTGTTTGGGCCCTTGTTAGGGCCGTTGCCAGGGCCTTTGTTAGGGCCGTTGCTAGGGCCGTTGCTATGGCCGTTGCTAGGGCCGTTGCTAGGGCCTTTGTTAGGGCCGTTGCTAGGGCCGTTTCTAGGGCCGTTTCTAGGGCCGTTGCTAGGGCCGTTGCTAGGGTTGTTCCTAGGGCCGTTTCAAGGGCCCTTGTTAGGGCCGTTTCTAGGGCCCTTTTTAGTGCCGTTGCTAGGGCCCTTGTTAGGACCGTTGCTAGGGCCGTTGCTAGGGCCGTTGCTAGGGCCGTTGCTAGGGCCGTTGCTAGGGCCCCTGTTAGGGCCGTTGCTAGGGCCCCTGTTAGGGCCGTTGCTAGGGCCCTTGTTAGGGCCGTTGCTAGGGCCGTTGCTAGGGCCGTTGCTAGGGTTGTTCCTAGGGCCCTTTCAAGGGCCGTTGTTAGGGCCGTTGCTAGGGCCGTTGTTAGGGCCGTTGCTAGGGCCGTTGCTAGGGCCGTTGTTCGGGCCGTTGCTAGGGCCGTTTCTAGGGCCCTTGTTAGGGCCGTTGCTAGGGCCGTTGCTACGGCCCTTGTTAGGGCCGTTGCTAGGGCCGTAGCAAGGGCCGTTGCTAGGGCCGTTGCTAGGGCCGTTTCTAGGGCCCTTGTTAGGGCCGTTGCTAGGACCGTTGCTAGGGCCCTTGTTAGGGCCGTTGCTAGGGCCGTTGCTAGGGCCGTTGCTAGGGCCCTTGTTAGGGCCGTTGCTAGGGCCCTTGTTAGGGCCGTTGCTAGGGCCCTTTTTAGGGCCGTTGCTAGGGCCGTTGCTAGGGCCGTACCTAGGGCCCTTGTTAGGGCCGTTGCTAGGGCCGTTGCTAGGGCCGTTGCTAGGGCCGTTGCTAGGGCCCTTGTTAGGGCCGTTGCTAGGGCCGTTGCTAGGGCCGTTGCTAGGGCCGTTGCTAGGGCCCTTGTTAGGGCCGTTGCTAGGGCCGTACCTAGGGCCGTTGCTAGGGCCGTTGCTAGGGCCCTTGTTAGGGCCGTTGATAGGGCCCTTGTTAGGGCCGTTGCTAGGGCCCTTGTTAGGGCCGTTGCTAGGGCCCTTGTTAGGGCCGTTGCTAGGGCCGTTGTTAGGGCCGTTGCTAGGGCCGTTGCTAGGGCCGTTGCTAGGGTTGTTCCTAGGGCCGTTTCAAAGGCCGTTGTTAGGGCCGTTGCTAGGGCCGTTGTTAGGGCCGTTGATAGGGCCGTTGCTAGGGCCATTGTTAGGGCCGTTGCTAGGGCCGTTGCTAGGGCCGTTTCAAAGGCCGTTGTTAGGGCCGTTGGTAGGGACCTTGTTAGGGCCGTTGCTAGGGCCGTTGCTAGGGCCGTTTCAAAGGCCGTAGTTAGGGCCGTTGCTAGGACCGTTGCTAGGGCCGTTGCTAGGGCCGTTGCTAGGGCCCTTGTTAGGGCCGTTGCTAGGGCCCTTGTTAGGGCCGTTGCTAGGGCCCATGTTAGTGCCGTTGCTAGGGCCCTTGTTAGGGCCGTTGCTAGGGCCCTTGTTAGGGCCGTTGCTAGGGCCCTTGTTAGGGCCGTTGCTAGGGCCGTTGCTAGGGCCGTTGTTAGGGCCGTTGCTAGGGCCGTTGTTAGGGCCGTTGGTAGGGCCTTTGGTAGGGCCGTTGCTAGGGCCGTTGCTAAGGCCGTTGCTAGGGCCGTTGCTAGGGCCCTTGTTAGGGCCGTTGGTAGGGCCTTTGGTAGGGCCCTTGTTAGGGCCGTTGCTAGGGCCCTTGTTAGGTCCGTTGCTAGGGCCCTTGTTAGGGCCGTTGCTAGGGCCCTTGTTAGGGCCGTTGCTAGGGCCGTTGCTAGGGCCGTTGTTACGGCCGTTGTTAGGGCCGTTGGTAGGGCTGTTGCTAGGGCCGTTGTTAGGGCCGTTGCTAGGGCCGTTGCTAGGGCCCTTGTTAGGGCCGTTGCTAGGGCCGTTGCTAGGGCCGTTTCAAAGGCCGTTGTTAGGGCCGTTGCTAGGGCCCTTGTTAGGGCCGTTGCTAGGGCCGTTGCTAGGGCCGTTGCTAGGGCCGTTGCTAGGGCCGTGGTTAGGGCCGTTGTTTGGGCCGTTGCTAGGGCCGTTGCTAGGGCCTTTGTTAGGGCCGTTGCTAGGGCCGTTGCTAGGGCCGTTGCTAGGGCCGTTGCTAGGGCCGTTGCTAGGGCCGTGGTTAGGGCCGTTGTTAGGGCCGTTGCTAGGGCCGTTGCTAGGGCCGTTGCTAGGGCCGTTGTTAGGGCCGTTGCTAGGGCCGTTGCTAGGGCCGTTGTTAGGGCCGTTGTTAGGGCTCTTGCTAGGGCCGTTGCTAGGGCCGTTGCAAGGGCCGTTGTTAGGGCCGTTGCTAGGGCCCTTTTTAGGGCCGTTGCTAGGGCCGTTTCTAGGGCCGTTGCTAGGGCCGTTGTTAGGTCCGTTGCTAGGGCCGTTGCTAGGGCCGTTGCTAGGGCCCTTGTTAGGGCCGTTGCTAGGGCCGTTGCTAGGGCCGTTGCTAGGGCCGTTGCTAGGGACCTTGTTAGGGCCGTTGCAAGGGCCGTTGCTAGGGCCTTTGGTAAGGCCGTTGCTAGGGCCGTTGCTAGGGCCGTTGCTAGGGCCGTTGTTAGGGCCGTTGCTAGGGCCGTTGTTAAAGCCGTTGCTAGGGCCGTTGCTATGGCCGTGGTTAGGGCCGTTGTTTGGGCCGTTGCTAGGGCCGTTGCTAGGGCCGTTGCTAGGGTTGTTCCTAGGGCCGTTTCAAGGGCCGTTGTTAGGGCCGTTGCTAGGGCCGTTGATAGGGCCGTGGTTAGGGCCCTTGTTAGGGCCGTTTCTAGGGCCGTTTCTAGGGCCGTTGCTAGGGCCGTTGATAGGGCCGTGGTTAGGGCTCTTGCTAGGGCCGTTGCTAGGGTTGTTGCTAGGGCCCTTTTTAGGGCCGTTGCTAGGGCCCTTGTTAGGGCCGTTGCTAGGGCCCTTGTTAGGGCCGTTTCTAGGGCCGTTTCTAGGGCCGTTGCTAGGGCCGTTGATAGGGCCGTGGTTAGGGCCCTTGTTAGGGCCGTTGCTAGGGCCGTTGCTAGGGCCGTTGCTAGGGCCTTTGCTAGGGCCGTTGCAAGGGCCGTTGTTAGGGCCGTTGCTAGAGCCCTTGTTAGGGCCGTTGCTAAGGCCGTTGCTAGGGCCGTTGCTAGGGCCCTTGTTAGGGCCGTTGCTAGGTCCGTTGTTAGGGCCGTTGCTAAAGCTGTTGCTAGGGCCGTTGCTAGGGCCGTTGCAAGGGTCGTTGTTAGGGCCGTTGTTTGGGCCCTTGTTAGGGCCGTTGCCAGGGCCTTTGTTAGGGCCGTTGCTAGGGCCGTTGCTATGGCCGTTGCTAGGGCCGTTGCTAGGGCCTTTGTTAGGGCCGTTGCTAGGGCCGTTTCTAGGGCCGTTTCTAGGGCCGTTGCTAGGGCCGTTGCTAGGGTTGTTCCTAGGGCCGTTTCAAGGGCCCTTGTTAGGGCCGTTTCTAGGGCCCTTTTTAGTGCCGTTGCTAGGGCCCTTGTTAGGACCGTTGCTAGGGCCGTTGCTAGGGCCGTTGCTAGGGCCGTTGCTAGGGCCGTTGCTAGGGCCCCTGTTAGGGCCGTTGCTAGGGCCCCTGTTAGGGCCGTTGCTAGGGCCCTTGTTAGGGCCGTTGCTAGGGCCGTTGCTAGGGCCGTTGCTAGGGTTGTTCCTAGGGCCCTTTCAAGGGCCGTTGTTAGGGCCGTTGCTAGGGCCGTTGTTAGGGCCGTTGCTAGGGCCGTTGCTAGGGCCGTTGTTCGGGCCGTTGCTAGGGCCGTTTCTAGGGCCCTTGTTAGGGCCGTTGCTAGGGCCGTTGCTACGGCCCTTGTTAGGGCCGTTGCTAGGGCCGTAGCAAGGGCCGTTGCTAGGGCCGTTGCTAGGGCCGTTTCTAGGGCCCTTGTTAGGGCCGTTGCTAGGACCGTTGCTAGGGCCCTTGTTAGGGCCGTTGCTAGGGCCGTTGCTAGGGCCGTTGCTAGGGCCCTTGTTAGGGCCGTTGCTAGGGCCCTTGTTAGGGCCGTTGCTAGGGCCCTTTTTAGGGCCGTTGCTAGGGCCGTTGCTAGGGCCGTACCTAGGGCCCTTGTTAGGGCCGTTGCTAGGGCCGTTGCTAGGGCCGTTGCTAGGGCCGTTGCTAGGGCCCTTGTTAGGGCCGTTGCTAGGGCCGTTGCTAGGGCCGTTGCTAGGGCCGTTGCTAGGGCCCTTGTTAGGGCCGTTGCTAGGGCCGTACCTAGGGCCGTTGCTAGGGCCGTTGCTAGGGCCCTTGTTAGGGCCGTTGATAGGGCCCTTGTTAGGGCCGTTGCTAGGGCCCTTGTTAGGGCCGTTGCTAGGGCCCTTGTTAGGGCCGTTGCTAGGGCCGTTGTTAGGGCCGTTGCTAGGGCCGTTGCTAGGGCCGTTGCTAGGGTTGTTCCTAGGGCCGTTTCAAAGGCCGTTGTTAGGGCCGTTGCTAGGGCCGTTGTTAGGGCCGTTGATAGGGCCGTTGCTAGGGCCATTGTTAGGGCCGTTGCTAGGGCCGTTGCTAGGGCCGTTTCAAAGGCCGTTGTTAGGGCCGTTGGTAGGGACCTTGTTAGGGCCGTTGCTAGGGCCGTTGCTAGGGCCGTTTCAAAGGCCGTAGTTAGGGCCGTTGCTAGGACCGTTGCTAGGGCCGTTGCTAGGGCCGTTGCTAGGGCCCTTGTTAGGGCCGTTGCTAGGGCCCTTGTTAGGGCCGTTGCTAGGGCCCATGTTAGTGCCGTTGCTAGGGCCCTTGTTAGGGCCGTTGCTAGGGCCCTTGTTAGGGCCGTTGCTAGGGCCCTTGTTAGGGCCGTTGCTAGGGCCGTTGCTAGGGCCGTTGTTAGGGCCGTTGCTAGGGCCGTTGTTAGGGCCGTTGGTAGGGCCTTTGGTAGGGCCGTTGCTAGGGCCGTTGCTAAGGCCGTTGCTAGAGCCGTTGCTAGGGCCCTTGTTAGGGCCGTTGGTAGGGCCTTTGGTAGGGCCCTTGTTAGGGCCGTTGCTAGGGCCCTTGTTAGGTCCGTTGCTAGGGCCCTTGTTAGGGCCGTTGCTAGGGCCCTTGTTAGGGCCGTTGCTAGGGCCGTTGCTAGGGCCGTTGTTACGGCCGTTGTTAGGGCCGTTGGTAGGGCTGTTGCTAGGGCCGTTGTTAGGGCCGTTGCTAGGGCCGTTGCTAGGGCCCTTGTTAGGGCCGTTGCTAGGGCCGTTGCTAGGGCCGTTTCAAAGGCCGTTGTTAGGGCCGTTGCTAGGGCCCTTGTTAGGGCCGTTGCTAGGGCCGTTGCTAGGGCCGTTGCTAGGGCCGTTGCTAGGGCCGTGGTTAGGGCCGTTGTTTGGGCCGTTGCTAGGGCCGTTGCTAGGGCCTTTGTTAGGGCCGTTGCTAGGGCCGTTGCTAGGGCCGTTGCTAGGGCCGTTGCTAGGGCCGTTGCTAGGGCCGTGGTTAGGGCCGTTGTTAGGGCCGTTGCTAGGGCCGTTGCTAGGGCCGTTGCTAGGGCCGTTGTTAGGGCCGTTGCTAGGGCCGTTGCTAGGGCCGTTGTTAGGGCCGTTGTTAGGGCTCTTGCTAGGGCCGTTGCTAGGGCCGTTGCAAGGGCCGTTGTTAGGGCCGTTGCTAGGGCCCTTTTTAGGGCCGTTGCTAGGGCCGTTTCTAGGGCCGTTGCTAGGGCCGTTGTTAGGTCCGTTGCTAGGGCCGTTGCTAGGGCCGTTGCTAGGGCCCTTGTTAGGGCCGTTGCTAGGGCCGTTGCTAGGGCCGTTGCTAGGGCCGTTGCTAGGGACCTTGTTAGGGCCGTTGCAAGGGCCGTTGCTAGGGCCTTTGGTAAGGCCGTTGCTAGGGCCGTTGCTAGGGCCGTTGCTAGGGCCGTTGTTAGGGCCGTTGCTAGGGCCGTTGTTAAAGCCGTTGCTAGGGCCGTTGCTATGGCCGTGGTTAGGGCCGTTGTTTGGGCCGTTGCTAGGGCCGTTGCTAGGGCCGTTGCTAGGGTTGTTCCTAGGGCCGTTTCAAGGGCCGTTGTTAGGGCCGTTGCTAGGGCCGTTGATAGGGCCGTGGTTAGGGCCCTTGTTAGGGCCGTTTCTAGGGCCGTTTCTAGGGCCGTTGCTAGGGCCGTTGATAGGGCCGTGGTTAGGGCTCTTGCTAGGGCCGTTGCTAGGGTTGTTGCTAGGGCCCTTTTTAGGGCCGTTGCTAGGGCCCTTGTTAGGGCCGTTGCTAGGGCCCTTGTTAGGGCCGTTGCTAGGGCCGTTGCTAGGGCCGTTGCTAGGGCCTTTGCTAGGGCCGTTGCAAGGGCCGTTGTTAGGGCCGTTGCTAGAGCCCTTGTTAGGGCCGTTGCTAAGGCCGTTGCTAGGGCCGTTGCTAGGGCCCTTGTTAGGGCCGTTGCTAGGTCCGTTGTTAGGGCCGTTGCTAAAGCTGTTGCTAGGGCCGTTGCTAGGGCCGTTGCAAGGGTCGTTGTTAGGGCCGTTGTTTGGGCCCTTGTTAGGGCCGTTGCTAGGGCTGTTGTTAGGGCCGTTGCCAGGGCCCTTGTTTGGGCCGTTGCTAGGGCCCTTGTTTGGGCCTTTGCTAGGGCCGTTGCTAGGGCCGTTGCTAGGGTTGTTCCTAGGGCCGTTTCAAGGGCCGTTGTTAGGGCCGTTGCTAGGGCCCTTGTTAGGGCCGTTGCTAGGGCCGTTGTTAGGGCCGTTGCTAGAGCCGTTGCTAGGGCCGTTGCTAGGGCCGTTTCAAAGGCCGTTGTTAGGGCCGTTGCTAGGGCCGTTGCTAGGGTTGTTCCTAGGGCCGTTTCAAGGGCCGTTCTTAGGGCCGTTGCTAGGGCCCTTGTTAGGGCCGTTGCTAGGGCTGTTGCTAGGGCCGTTGCAAGGGCCGTTGTTAGGGCCGTTGCTAGGGCCGTTTCTAGGACCCTTGTTAGGGCCGTTGCTAGCGCCGTTGCTAGGGCCGTTGCTATGGCCGTTGCTAGGGCCGTTGCTAGGGCCGTTGCTATGGCCGTTGCTAGGGCCGTTGCTAGGGCCGTAGCTAGGGCCGTTGCTAGGGCCGTTGCTAGGGCCGTTGCTAGGGCCGTTGCTAGGGCCCTTGTTAGGGCCGTTGCTAGGGCCCTTGTTAGGGCCGTTGCTAGGGCCCTTGTTAGGGCCGTTGCTAGGGCCCTTGTTAGGGCCGTTGCTAGGGCCGTTGCTAGGGCCCTTGTTAGGGCCGTTGGTAGGGCCGTTGGTAGGGCCGTTGCTAGGGCCATTGCTAGGGCCGTTGTTAGGGTCGTTGTTAGGGCCCTTGTTTAGGCCGTTGCTAGGGCCCTTGTTAGGGCCGTTGCTAGGGCCGTTGCTAGGGCCGTTTCAAAGGCCGTTGTTAGGGCCGTTGCTAGGGCCCTTGTTAGGGCCGTTGCTAGGGCCGTTGCTAGGGCCGTTGCTAGGGCCGTTGCTAGGGTTTTTCCTAGGGCCGTTTCAAGGGCCGTTGTTAGGGCCGTTGCTAGGGCCCTTGTTAGGGCCGTTGCTAGGGCCGTTGCTAGGGCCGTTGCTAGGGCCGTTGCTAGGGCCGTTGTTAGGGCCGTTGCTAGGGCCGTTGCTAGGGCCCTTGTTAGGGCCGTGGCTAGGGCCATTGCTAGGGCCGTTGCTAGGGCTGTTGCTAGGGCCGTTGCTATGGCCCTTGTTAGGGCCGTTGCTAGGGCCCTTGTTTAGGCCGTTGCTAGGGCCCTTGTTAGGGCCGTTGCTAGGGCTGTAGCTAGGGCCGTTTCTAGGGCCGTTGCTAGGGCCGTTGCTAGGGCCCTGTTTAGGGCCGTTGCTAGGGCCCTGGTTAGGGCCGTTGCTAGGGCCCTTGTTAGGGCCGTTGCTAGGGCCCTTGTTAGGGCCGTTGCTAGGGCCCTTGTTAGGGCCGTCGCTAGGGCCATTCCTAGGGCCGTTGCTAAGGCTGTTGTTAGGGTCGTTGTTAGGGCCGTTGCTAGGGCCGTTGCGAGGGCCGTTGTTAGGGTCGTTGTTAGGGCCCTTGTTTAGGCCGTTGCTAGGGCCCTTGTTAGGGCCGTTGCTAGGGCCGTTGCTAGGGCCGTTTCAAAGGCCGTTGTTAGGGCCGTTGCTAGGGCCCTTGTTAGGGCCGTTGCTAGGGCCGTTGCTAGGGCCGTTGCTAGGGTTTTTCCTAGGGCCGTTTCAAGGGCCGTTGTTAGGGCCGTTGCTAGGGCCCTTGTTAGGGCCGTTGCTAGAGCCGTTGCTAGGGCCGTTGCTAGGGCCGTTGCTAGGGCCGTTGCAAGGGCCGTTGCTAGGGCCTTTGGTAGGGCCGTTGCTAGGGCCCTTGTTAGGGCCGTTGCTAGGGCTGTTGCTAAGGCCGTTGCTAGGGTCGTTGCTAGGGACATTGTTAGGGCCGTTGCAAGGGCCGTTGCTAGGGCCGTTGCTAGGGCCGTTGCTAGGGCCGTTGCTAGGGCCCTTGTTAGGGCCGTTGCTAGGGCCGTTGCTAGGGCCGTTGCTAGGGCCGTTGCTAGGGCCCTTGTTAGGGCCGTTGCTAGGGCTGTTGGTAAGGCCGTTGCTAGGGTGGTTGCTAGTGACCTTGTTAGGGCCGTTGCAAGGGCCGTTGCTAGGGCCTTTGGTAGGGCCGTTGCTAGGGCCGTTGCTATGGCCGTGGTTAGGGCCGTTGTTTGGGCCGTTGCTAGGGCCGTTGCTAGGGCCTTTGTTAGGGCCGTTGCTAGGGCCGTTGCTAGGGCCGTTGCTAGGGCCGTTACTAGGGCCGTTGCTAGGGCCGTGGTTAGGGCCCTTGTTAGGGCCGTTGCTAGGGCCGTTGCTAGGGCCGTTGCTAGGGCTGTTGTTAGGGCCGTTGCTAGGGCCGTTGCTAGGGCCGTTGTTAGGGCCGTTGTTAGGTCTGTTGATAGGGCCGTTTCTAGGGCCGTTGCTAGGGCCGTTTCAAAGGCCGTTGTTAGGGCCGTTGCTAGGGCCCTTGTTAGGGCCGTTGCTAGGGCCGTTGCTAGGGCCGTTGCTAGGGTTGTTCCTAGGGCTGTTTCAAGGGCCGCTCTTAGGGCCGTTGCTAGGGCCCTTGTTAGGGCCGTTGCTAGGGCCGTTTCTAGGGCCGTTGATAGGGCCGTTGTTAGGGCCGTTGCTAGGGCCGTTTCTAGGACCCTTGTTAGGGCCGTTGCTAGGGCCGTTGCTAGGGCCGTTGCTAGGGCCGTTGCTATGGCCGTTGCTAGGGCCGTTGCTAGGGCCGTAGCTAGGGCCGTTGCTAGGGCCGTTGCTAGGGCCCTTGTTAGGGCCGTTGCTAGGGCCCTTGTTAGGGCCGTTGCTAGGGCCCTTGTTAGGGCCGTTGCTAGGGACCTTGTTAGGGCCGTTGCTAGGGTGTTGCTAGGGGCGTTGTTACGGCCGTTGTTAGGGCCCTTGTTAGGGCCGTTGGTAGGGCCGTTGGTAGGGCCGTTGCTAGGGCCGTTGCTAGGGCCATTGCTAGGGCCGTTGTTAGGGCCCTTGTTTAGGCCGTTGCTAGGGCCCTTGTTAGGGCCGTTGCTAGGGCCGTTGCTAGGGCCGTTGCTAGGGCCCTTGTTAGGGCCGTTGCTAGGGCCCTTGTTAGGGCCGTTGCTAGGGCCATTGCTAGGGCCGTTGTTAGGGCCGTTGCTAGGGGGCCGTTGCTAGGGCCGTTGGTAGGGCCGTTGCTAGGGCCGTTGCTAGGGCCCTTGTTAGGGCCGTTGCTAGGGCCCTTGTTAGGGCCGTTGCTAGGGCCCTTGTTAGGGCCGTTGCTAGGGCCGTTGCTAGGGCCGTTGTTACGGCCGTTGTTAGGGCCACTGTTAAGGCCGTTGCTAGGGCCGTTGCTAGGGCCGTTGTTAGGGCAGTTGTTAGGGCCGTTGGTAGGGCTGTTTCTAGGGCCGTTGTTAGGGCCGTTGCTAGGGCCGTTGCTAGGGCCCTTGTTAGGGCCATTGCTAGGGCCGTTGCTAGGGCCGTTTCAAAGGCCGTTGTTAGGGCCGTTGCTAGGGCCCTTGTTAGGGCCGTTGCTAGGGCCGTTGCTAGGGCCGTTGCTAGGGCCGTTGCTAGGGCCGTTGCTAGGGCCGTTGTTAGGGCCGTTGTTAGGGCCGTTGGTAGGGCCGTTGCTAGGGCCGTTGTTAGGGCCGTTGCTAGGGTCGTTGCTAGGGCCGTTGCTAGGGCCCTTGTTAGGGCCGTTGCTAGGGCCCATGTTAGGGCCGTTGCTAGGGCCCTTGTTAGGGCCGTTGCTAGGGCCGTTGCTAGGGCCCTTGTTAGGGCCATTGCTAGGGCCGTTGCTAGGGCCGTTTCAAAGGCCGTTGTTAGGGCCGTTGCTAGGGCCCTTGTTAGGGCCGTTGCTAGGGCCGTTGCTAGGGCCGTTTCAAAGGCCGTAGTTAGGGCCGTTGCTAGGGCCGTTGCTAGGGCCGTTGCTAGGGCCGTTGCTAGGGCCGTTGCTAGTGCCGTTGTTAGGGCCGTTGTTAGGGCCGTTGGTAGGGCCGTTGCTAGGGCCGTTGTTAGGGCCGTTGCTAGGGTCGTTGCTAGGGCCGTTGCTAGGGCCCTTGTTAGGGCCGTTGCTAGGGCCCATGTTAGGGCCGTTGCTAGGGCCGTTGCTAGGGCCGTTGTTAGGGCAGTTGTTAGGGCCGTTGGTAGGGCTGTTGCTAGGGCCGTTGTTAGGGCCGTTGCTAGGGCCGTTGCTAGGGCCCTAGTTAGGGCCATTGCTAGGGCCGTTGCTAGGGCCGTTTCAAAGGCCGTTGTTAGGGCCGTTGCTAGGGCCGTTGCTAGGGCCTTTGCTAGGGCCGTTGCTAGGGCCGTTGCTAGGGCCCTTGTTAGGGCCGTTGCTAGGGCCATTGTTAGGGCAGTTGCTAGGGCCCTTGTTAGGGCCGTTGCTAGGGCCGTTGCTAGGGCCGTTGCTAGGGCCGTTGTTAGGGCCATTGTTAGGGCCGTTGCTAGGGCCGTTGCTAGGGCCGTTGTTAGGGTAGTTGTTAGGGCCGTTGGTAGGGCTGTTGCTAGGGCCGTTGTTAGGGCCGTTGCTAGGGCCGTTGCTAGGGCCCTTGTTAGGGCCGTTGCTAGGGCCGTTGCTAGGGCCGTTTCAAAGGCCGTTGTTAGGGCCGTTGCTAGGGCCCTTTTTAGGGCCGTTGCTAGGGCCGTTGTTAGGGCCGTTGCTAGGGCCGTTGCTAGGGCCGTTGCTAGGGCCCTTGTTAGGGCCGTTGCTAGGGCCCTTTTTAGGGCCGTTGCTAGGGCCGTTGTTAGGGCCGTTGCTAGGGCCGTTGCTAGGGCCGTTGCTAGGGCCGTTGCTAGGGCCGTGGTTAGGGCCGTTGTTAGGGCCGTTGCTAGGGCCGTTGCTAGGGCCGTTGCTAGGGCCGTTGTTAGGGCCGTTGCTAGGGCCGTTGCTAGGGCCGTTGTTAGGGCCGTTGTTAGGGCTCTTGCTAGGGCCGTTGCTAGGGCCGTTGCAAGGGCCGTTGTTAGGGCCGTTGCTAGGGCCCTTTTTAGGGCCGTTGCTAGGGCCGTTGTTAGGGCCGTTGCTAGGGCCGTTGTTAGGTCCGTTGCTAGGGCCGTTGCTAGGGCCGTTGCTAGGGCCCTTGTTAGGGCCGTTGCTAGGGCCGTTGCTAGGGCCGTTGCTAGGGCCGTTGCTAGGGAACTTGTTAGGGCCGTTGCAAGGGCCGTTGCTAGGGCCTTTGTTAAGGCCGTTGCTAGGGCCGTTGCTAGGGCCGTTGCTAGGGCCGTTGTTAGGGCCTTTGCTAGGGCCGTTGTTAAAGCCGTTGCTAGGGCCGTTGCTATGGCCGTGGTTAGGGCCGTTGTTTGGGCCGTTGCTAGGGCCGTTGCTAGGGCCTTTGTTAGGGCCGTTGCTAGGGCCGTTGCTAGGGCCGTTGCTAGGGCCGTTGTTAGGGCTGTTGCTAGGGCCGTTGCTAGGGCCGTTGCAAGGGCCGTTGTTAGGGCCGTTGCTAGGGCCCTTTTTAGGGCCGTTGCTAGGGCCGTTTCTAGGGCCGTTGCTAGGGCCGTTGTTAGGTCCGTTGCTAGGGCCGTTGCTAGGGCCGTTGCTAGGGCCCTTGTTAGGGCCGTTGCTAGGGCCGTTGCTAGGGCCGTTGTTAGGGCCCTTGTTAGGGCTGTTGCTAGTGCCATAGCTAGGGCCGTTGCTAGGGCCGTTGCTAGGGCCGTTTCTAGGGCCCTTGTTAGGGCCGTTGCTAGGGCCCTTGTTAGGGCCTTTGCTAGGGCCCTTGTTAGGGCCGTTTCTAGGGCCGTTGCTAGGGCCGTTGCTAGGGCCCTTTTTAGGGCCGTTGCTAGGGCCGTTGTTAGGGCCGTTGCTAGGGCCGTTGCTAGGGCCGTTTCTAGGGCCGTTTCTAGGGCCGTTGCTAGGGCCGTTGATAGGGCCGTGGTTAGGGCCCTTGTTAGGGCCGTTGCTAGGGCCGTTGCTAGGGCCGTTGCTAGGGCCTTTGCTAGGGCCGTTGCAAGGGCCGTTGTTAGGGCCGTTGCTAGAGCCCTTGTTAGGGCCGTTGCTAAGGCCGTTGCTAGGGCCGTTGCTAGGGCCCTTGTTAGGGCCGTTGCTAGGTCCGTTGTTAGGGCCGTTGCTAAAGCTGTTGCTAGGGCCGTTGCTAGGGCCGTTGCAAGGGTCGTTGTTAGGGCCGTTGTTTGGGCCCTTGTTAGGGCCGTTGCTAGGGCTGTTGTTAGGGCCGTTGCTAGGGCCCTTGTTTGGGCCGTTGCTAGGGCCCTTGTTTGGGCCTTTGCTAGGGCCGTTGCTAGGGCCGTTGCTAGGGCCCTTGTTAGGGCCGTTGCTAGGGCCGTTGCTAGGGCCGTTGCTAGGGCCGTTGCTAGGGCCCTTGTTAGGTCCGTTGCTAGGGCCCTTGTTAGGGCCGTTGCTAGGGCCGTTGCTAGGGCTCTTGCTAGGGCCGTTGCTACGGCCCTTGTTAGGTCTGTTGCTAGGGCCCTTGTTAGGGCCGTTGCTAGGGCCGTTGCTAGGGCCGTTGTTAGGGCCGTTGCTAGGGCCCTTATTTGGGCCGTTGCTAGGGCCCTTGTTTGGGCCGTTGCTAGGGCCCTTGTTAGGGCCGTTGCTAGGGCCGTTGCTAGGGCCGTTGCTAGGGCCGTTGTTAGGGCCCTTGTTTGGGCCGTTGCTAGGGCTGTTGCTAGGGCCGTTGCTAGGGCCGTTGCTAGGGCCGTTGTTAGGGCCGTTGCTAGGGCCGTTGCTAGGGCCGTTGCTAGGGCCGTGGTTAGGGCCCTTGTTAGGGCCGTTGCTAGGGCCGTTGCTAGGGCCGTTGCTAGGGCCGTTGCTAGGGCCGATGGTAGGGCCGATGTTAGGGCCCTTGGGGGTTCAAGGTTAAGGGGTTAAGGTTAGGGTTAGGGTTAGCATTAGGGTTAGAGTCAGGGTTAG
>NW_027667382.1:0-65000 GCF_963924665.1 Micromys minutus | reverse complement strand
AAAGCAGAAATTTTCTAATTTTGGGCCAAAAAGGCAGAAATTCCTAATATTTTGTGGCAAAAATGCATAAATTCCCCTTATTTTGAGGTAAAAATACTGAAATTCCCTTAATAGAGGGTAAATATGCAGAAATTCCCCTAATTTGAGGTAAAATGGCTGAAATTCCCCTTATTTTGTAAACAAAAACGCAGAAAATTCCCTTATTTTAGGGCAAAATTGCATAAATTTCACTTACTTCAGGGTAATAAGTCAGAATTTTTCCTTATTTTGGGGCAAAAAGGACAGAAATTCCCTTTGTTTTGGGGAAAAAGACAGAAATTCTACTTATTTAGAGGCAAAAAAGCAGAAATTCCCCTTATTTTGGAGCAAAAATGAAGAAATTTCCCTTTCTTATGGCAAAAAGGTATGCATTCTTCTTATTTTCGGGCAAAAAGGCAGAAATTCCCCGTATTTTGGAGTAAAAATTGCAGAAACTCCCCTAATTGTGGGGCAAAAATGCAGAAAATCTCTATATGTTGGGGCAAAAAACAGAAATTCTCCTTATTTTGGGGCAAAACTCAGAAACTCCACTTATTTTGGGGCAAAATTCCAGAAATTTCCCTTATTTTGGGGCAAAATTGCAGAAATTTCACTTATTTGAAGCAAATTTGCAGAAATTTCACTTATTTTGGGGCAAAATTGCAGAAATTTCACTTATTTCAGGGAAAAAAGGCAGAAATTTTTCTTATTTTGGGGCAAAAAGCAGAAATTCCTAATATTTTGTGGAAAAAATTTAGAAATTCCCCTTATTTTGAGGTAAAAAGGCTGAAATTCCCCTTAATAGGGGGCAAAAAGGCAGAAATTTATCATATTTTCGGGCAAAATTGCAGAAATTTTACTTACTTCAGGGTAATAAGTCAGAATTTTTCTTTATTTTGGGGCAAAAAAACTGAAATTCCATATGTTTTAGGGGAAAAAGACAGATATTCCACATATTTAGAGGCAAAAAAGCAGAAATTCCCCTTAATTTTGAGCAAAAATGAAGAAATTTCCCTTTTTTATGGCAAAAAGGTATGCATTCTTCTTATTTTCAGGCAAAAAGGCAGAAATTCTCTGTATTTTGGAGCAAAATTGCAGAAATTCCCATAACTGTGGGGCAAAAATACAGAAATTGCCTATATGTTGGGGCAAAAAGACAGAAATTCTCCTTATTTTGGGGCAAAACCTAGAAATTCCAATTTTTGGTGCAAAATTTCAGAAATTTCTCTTATTTTGGGCCAAAATTGCAGAAATTTCTCTTATTTTGGGGCAAAATTGCAGAAATTTCACTTATTTCAGGGTAATAAGTCAGAAATTTTTCTTATTTTGGGGCAAAAAAGACAAGAATTTTCTTTGTTTTGGGGGAAAAAGACAGAAATTCCACTGATTTAGAGGCAAAAAACCAGAAATTCCCCTTATTTTGATCAAAAATGAAGAAATTTCCTTTTTTTATGGCAAAAAGGTATTCATTCTTCTTATTTTCGGGCAAAAAGCCAGAAATTTCCCGTATTTTGGTGCAAAATTGCAGAAATTTGCCTAATTTTGGGGCAAAAAGGCAGAAATTCCCTATATGTTGGGGCAAAATACAGAAATTCTCCTCATTTTGGGGCAAAACTCAGAAATTTCAATTATTTTCGGGCAAAATTGCAGAAATTTCCCTTATTTTGGGGCAAAATTGCAGAAATTTCACTTATTTCAGGGTAATAAGTCAGAAATTTTTCTTATTTTGGGGCAAAAAAGACAGGAATTTTCTTTGTTTTTGGGGAAAAGACAGAAATTCCACTTATTTAGAGGCAAAAAGCAGAAATTCCCCTTATTTTGAAGCAAAAATGAAGAAATTTCCCTTTTTTATGGCAAAAAGGTATGCATTCTTCTTATTGTCGGGCAAAAAGGCAAAAATTCACGGTATTTTGGAGCAAATTTGCAGAAATTTGCCTAATTGTGGGGCAAAAAGGCAGAAATTCTCTATATGTTGGGGCAAAAAGACAGAAATTCTCCTTATTTTGGGGCAAAACTCAGAAATTCCATTTTTTGGGGCAAAATTCCAGAAATTTCGCTTAATTTGGGGCAAAATTGTAGAAATTTCACTTATTTTGGGGCAAAATTGCAGAAATTTCACTTATTTCAGAGAAAATAAAAGCAGAAATTTTCTTATTTTGGGCCAAAAAGGCAGAAATTCCTAATATTTTGTGGCAAAAATGCATAAATTCCCCTTATTTTGAGGTAAAAATACTGAAATTCCCTTAATAGAGGGTAAATATGCAGAAATTCCCCTAATTTGAGGTAAAATGGCTGAAATTCCCCTTATTTTGTAAACAAAAATGCAGAAAATTCCCTTATTTTAGGGCAAAATTGCATAAATTTCACTTACTTCAGGGTAATAAGTCAGAATTTTTCCTTATTTTGGGGCAAAAAAGACAGAAATTCCCTTTGTTTTGGGGGAAAAAGACAGAAATTCTACTTATTTAGAGGCAAAAAAGCAGAAATTCCCCTTATTTTGGAGCAAAAATGAAGAAATTTCCCTTTCTTATGGCAAAAAGGTATGCATTCTTCTTATTTTCGGGCAAAAAGGCAGAAATTCCCCGTATTTTGGAGTAAAAATTGCAGAAATTCCCCTAATTGTGGGGCAAAAATGCAGAAAATCTCTATATGTTGGGGCAAAAAACAGAAATTCTCCTTATTTTGGGGCAAAACTCAGAAATTCCACTTATTTTGGGGCAAAATTCCAGAAATTTCCCTTATTTTGGGGCAAAATTGCAGAAATTTCACTTATTTGAGGCAAATTTGCAGAAATTTCACTTATTTTGGGGCAAAATTCCAGAAATTTCCCTTATTTTGGCCCAAAATTGCAGAAATTTCACTTATTTTGGGGCAAAATTGCAGAAATTTCACTTATTTCAGGGTAATAAGTCAGAAATTTTTCTTATTTTGGTTCAAAAAAGACAGGAATTTTCTTTGTTTGGGGGGAAAAATACAGAAATTCCACTGATTTAGAGGCAAAAAACCAGAAATTCCCCTTATTTTGGAGCAAAAATGAAGAAATTTCCCTTTTTTATGGCAAAAAGGTATTCATTCTTCTTATTTTCGGGCAAAAAGGCAGAAATTCCCCGTATTTTGGTGCAAAATTGCAGAAATTTGCCTAATTGTGGGGCAAAAAGGCAGAAATTCCCTATATGTTGGGGCAAAATACAGAAATTCTCCTTATTTTGGGGCAAAACTCTGAAATTCCACTTATTTGGGGGCAAAATTCCAGAAATTTCCCTTATTCTGGGACAAAAGTGCAGAAATTTCACTTATTTGGGGCACAATTGCAGAAATTTCACTTATATCAGGGTAATAAGTCAGAAATTTTTCTTATTTTGGGGCAAAAAAGACAGGAATATTCTTTGTTTTGGGGGAAAAGACAGAAATTCCACTTATTTATAGGCAAAAAAGCAGAAATTCCCCTTATTTTGAAGCAAAAATGAAGAAATTTCCCTTTTTTATGGCAAAAAGGTATGCATTCTTCTTATTTTTGGGCAAAAAGGCAAAAATTCACGGTATTTTGGAGCAAAATTGCAGAAATTTGCCTAATTGTGGGGCAAAAAGGCAGAAATTCTCTATATGTTGGGGAAAAAAGACAGAAATTCTCCTTATTTTGGGGCAAAACTCAGAAATTCCATTATTTTGGGGCAAAATTCCAGAAATTTCCCTTATTTTCGGGCAAAATTGCAGAAATTTCACTTATTTTGGGGCATAATTGCAGAAATTTCACTTATTTCAGGGAAAAAAAGCAGAAATTTTCTTATTTTGGGGCAAAAAGGCAGAAATTCCTAGTATTTTGTGTCAAAATTCAGAAATTCCCCTTATTTTGAGGTAAAAAGGCTGAAATTCCCCTTAATAGGGGGCAAAAAGGCAGAAATTTTTCTTATTTTAGGGCAAAATTGCAGAAATTTCACTTACTTCAGGGTAATAAGTCAGAAATTTTCCTTATTTTGGGGCAAAAAAGACAGGAATTTTCTTTGTTTTGGGGGAAAAAGACAGAAATTCTACTTATTTAGAGGCCAAAAAGCAGAAATTCCTTTTATTTTAGAGCAAAAATGAAGAAATTTCCATTTTTTATGGCAAAAAGGTATGCATTCTTCTTATTTTCGGGCAAAAAGGCAGAAATTCCCCGTATTTTGGAGCAAAATTGCAGAAATTTGCCTAATTGTAGGGCAAAAAGGCAGAAATTCTCTATATGTTGGGGCAAAAAGACAGAAATTCTCCTTATATTGGGGCAAAACTCAGAAATTCCATTTTTTGGGGCAAAATTCCAGAAATTTCCCTTAATTTGGGGCAAAATTGTAGAAATTTCACTTATTTTGGGGCAAAATTGCAGAAATTTCACTTATTTCAGAGAAAAAAAAGCAGAAATTTTCTTATTTTGGGCCAAAAAGGCAGAAATTCCTAATATTTTGTGGCAAAAATGTATAAATTCCCCTTATTTTGAGGTAAAAATACTGAAATTCCCTTAATAGAGGGTAAATATGCAGAAATTCCCCTAATTTGAGGTAAAATGGCTGAAATTCCCCTTATTTTGTAAACAAAAACGCAGAAAATTCCCTTATTTTAGGGCAAAATTGCATAAATTTCACTTACTTCAGGGTAATAAGTCAGAATTTTTCCTTATTTTGGGGCAAAAAAGGCAGAAATTCCCTTTGTTTTGGGGGAAAAAGACAGAAATTCTACTTATTTAGAGGCAAAAAAGCAGAAATTCCCCTTATTTTGGAGCAAAAATGAAGAAATTTCCCTTTCTTATGGCAAAAAGGTATGCATTCTTCTTATTTTCGGGCAAAAAGGCAGAAATTCCCCGTATTTTGGAGTAAAAATTGCAGAAATTCCCCTAATTGTGGGGCAAAAATGCAGAAAATCTCTATATGTTGGGGCAAAAAACAGAAATTCTCCTTATTTTGGGGCAAAACTCAGAAATTCCACTTATTTTGGGGCAAAATTCCAGAAATTTCCCTTATTTTGGGGCAAAATTGCAGAAATTTCACTTATTTGAGGCAAATTTGCAGAAATTTCACTTATTTTGGGGCAAAATTCCAGAAATTTCCCTTATTTTGGCCCAAAATTGCAGAAATTTCACTTATTTTGGGGCAAAATTGCAGAAATTTCACTTATTTCAGGGTAATAAGTCAGAAATTTTTCTTATTTTGGTTCAAAAAAGACAGGAATTTTCTTTGTTTGGGGGGAAAAATACAGAAATTCCACTGATTTAGAGGCAAAAAACCAGAAATTCCCCTTATTTTGGAGCAAAAATGAAGAAATTTCCCTTTTTTATGGCAAAAAGGTATTCATTCTTCTTATTTTCGGGCAAAAAGGCAGAAATTCCCCGTATTTTGGTGCAAAATTGCAGAAATTTGCCTAATTGTGGGGCAAAAAGGCAGAAATTCCCTATATGTTGGGGCAAAATACAGAAATTCTCCTTATTTTGGGGCAAAACTCTGAAATTCCACTTATTTGGGGGCAAAATTCCAGAAATTTCCCTTATTCTGGGACAAAAGTGCAGAAATTTCACTTATTTGGGGGCACAATTGCAGAAATTTCACTTATATCAGGGTAATAAGTCAGAAATTTTTCTTATTTTGGGGCAAAAAAGACAGGAATATTCTTTGTTTTGGGGGAAAAGACAGAAATTCCACTTATTTATAGGCAAAAAAGCAGAAATTCCCCTTATTTTGAAGCAAAAATGAAGAAATTTCCCTTTTTTATGGCAAAAAGGTATGCATTCTTCTTATTTTCGGGCAAAAAGGCAAAAATTCACGGTATTTTGGAGCAAAATTGCAGAAATTTGCCTAATTGTGGGGCAAAAAGGCAGAAATTCTCTATATGTTGGGGCAAAAAGACAGAAATTCTCCTTATTTTGGGGCAAAACTCAGAAATTCCATTATTTTGGCGCAAAATTCCAGAAATTTCCCTTATTTTGGGGCAAAATTGTAGAAATTTCACTTATTTTGGGGCATAATTGCAGAAATTTCACTTATTTCAGGGAAAAAAAGCAGAAATTTTCTTATTTTGGGGCAAAAAGGCAGAAATTCCTAGTATTTTGTGTCAAAATTCAGAAATTCCCTTTACTTTGAGGTAAAAAGCCTGAAATTCCCCTTAATAGGGGGCAAAAAGGCAGAAATTTTTCTTATTTTAGGGCAAAATTGCAGAAATTTCACTTACTTCAGGGTAATAAGTCAGAAATTTACCTTATTTTGGGGCAAAAAAGACAGGAATTTTCTTTGTTTTGGGGGAAAACGACAGAAATTCTACTTATTTAGAGGCCAAAAAGCAGAAATTCCTTTTATTTTAGAGCAAAAATGAAGAAATTTCCATTTTTTATGGCAAAAAGGTATGCATTCTTCTTATTTTCGGGCAAAAAGGCAGAAATTCCCCGTATTTTGGAGCAAAATTGCAGAAATTTGCCTAATTGTAGGGCAAAAAGGCAGAAATTCTCTATATGTTGGGGCAAAAAGACAGAAATTCTCCTTATATTGGGGCAAAACTCAGAAATTCCATTTTTTGGGGCAAAATTCCAGAAATTTCCCTTAATTTGGGGCAAAATTGTAGAAATTTCACTTATTTTGGGGCAAAATTGCAGAAATTTCACTTATTTCAGAGAAAAAAAAGCAGAAATTTTCTTATTTTGGGCCAAAAAGGCAGAAATTGCTAATATTTTGTGGCAAAAATGCATAAATTCCCCTTATTTTGAGGTAAAAATACTGAAATTCCCTTAATAGAGGGTAAATATGCAGAAATTCCCCTAATTTGAGGTAAAATGGCTGAAATTCCCCTTATTTTGTAAACAAAAACGCAGAAAATTCCCTTATTTTAGGGCAAAATTGCATAAATTTCACTTACTTCAGGGTAATAAGTCAGAATTTTTCCTTATTTTGGGGCAAAAAAGACAGAAATTCCCTTTGTTTTGGGGGAAAAAGACAGAAATTCTACTTATTTAGAGGCAAAAAAGCAGAAATTCCCCTTATTTTGGAGCAAAAATGAAGAAATTTCCCTTTCTTATGGCAAAAAGGTATGCATTCTTCTTATTTTCGGGCAAAAAGGCAGAAATTCCCCGTATTTTGGAGTAAAAATTGCAGAAATTCCCCTAATTGTGGGGCAAAAATGCAGAAAATCTCTATATGTTGGGGCAAAAAACAGAAATTCTCCTTATTTTGGGGCAAAACTCAGAAATTCCACTTATTTTGGGGCAAAATTCCAGAAATTTCCCTTATTTTGGGGCAAAATTGGAGAAATTTCACTTATTTGAGGCAAATTTGCAGAAATTTCACTTATTTTGGGGCAAAATTGCAGAAATTTCACTTATTTCAGGGAAAAAAGGCAGAAATTTTCCTTATTTTGGGGCAAAAAGCAGAAATTCCTAATATTTTGTGGCAAAAATTTAGAAATTCCCCTTATTTTGAGGTAAAAAGACTGAAATTCCCCTTAATAGGGGGCAAAAAGGCAGAAATTTTTCTTATTTTGGGGCAAAATTGCAGAAATTTTACATACTTCAGGGTAATAAGTCAGAATTTTTCTTAATTTTAGGGCAAAAAAACTGAAATTCCATTTGTTTTAGGGGAAAAAGACAGATATTCCACATATTTAGAGGCAAAAAAGCAGAAATTCCCCTTATTTTGGAGCAAAAATGAAGAAATTTCCCTTTTTTATGGCAAAAAGGTATGCATTCTTCTTATTTTCGGGCAAAAAGGCAGAAATTCTTTGTATTTTGGAGCAAAATTGCAGAAATTCCCATAATTGTGGGGCAAAAATGCAGAAATTGCCTATATGTTGGGGCAAAAAGACAGAAATTCTCCTTATTTTGGGGCGAAACCTAGAAATTCCACTTTTTTGGGACAAAATTCCAGAAATTTCCCTTATTTTGGGCCAAAATTGCAGAAATTTCACTTATTTTGGGGCAAAATTGCAGAAATTTCACTTATTTCAGGGTAATAAGTCAGAAATTTTTCTTATTTTGGGGCAAAAAAGAAAGGAATTTTCTTTGTTTTGGGGGAAAAATACAGAAATTCCACTGATTTAGAGGCAAAAAACCAGAAATTCCTCTTATTTTGGAGCAAAAATGAAGAAATTTCCCTTTTTTATGGCAAAAAGGTATTCATTCTTCTTATTTTCGGGCAAAAAGGCAGAAATTCCCCGTATTTTGGTGTAAAATTGCAGAAATTTGCCTAATTGTGGGGTAAAAAGGCAGAAATTCCCTATATGTTGGGGCAAAATACAGAAATTTTCCTTATTTTGGGGCAAAACTCTGAAATTCCACTTATTTTGGGGCAAAATCCCAGAAATTTCCCTTATTCTGGGACAAAAGTGCAGAAATTTCACTTATTTGGGGGCACAATTGCAGAAATTTCACTTATTTCAGGGAAATAAGTCAGAAATTTTTCTTATTTTGGGGAAAAAAGACAGGAATATTCTTTGTTTTGGGGGAAAAGACAGAAATTCCACTTATTTATAGGCAAAAAAGCAGAAATTCCCCTTATTTTGAAGCAAAAATGAAGAAATTTCCCTTTTTTATGGCAAAAAGGTATGCATTCTTCTTATTTTCGGGCAAAAAGGCAAAAATTCACGGTATTTTGGAGCAAAATTGCCGAAATTTGCCTAATTGTGGGGCAAAAAGGCAGAAATTCTCTATATGTTGGGGCAAAAAGACAGAAATTCTCCTTATTTTGGGGCAAAACTCAGAAATTCCATTATTTTGGGGAAAAATTCCAGAAATTTCCCTTATTTTGGGGCAAAATTGTAGAAATTTCACTTATTTTGGGGCATAATTGCAGAAATTTCACTTATTTCAGGGAAAAAAAGCAGAAATTTTCTTATTTTGGGGCAAAAAGGCAGAAATTCCTAGTATTTTGTGTCAAAATTCAGAAATTCCCCTTACTTTGAGGTAAAAAGCCTGAAATTCCCCTTAATAGGGGGCAAAAAGGCAGAAATTTTTCTTATTTTAGGGCAAAATTGCAGAAATTTCACTTACTTCAGGGTAATAAGTCAGAAATTTTACTTATTTTGGGGCAAAAAAGACAGGAATTTTCTTTGTTTTGGGGGAAAAAGACAGAAATTCTACTTATTTAGAGGCCAAAAAGCAGAAATTCCTTTTATTTTAGAGCAAAAATGAAGAAATTTCCATTTTTTATGGCAAAAAGGTATGCATTCTTCTTATTTTCGGGCAAAAAGGCAGAAATTCCCCGTATTTTGGAGCAAAATTGCAGAAATTTGCCTAATTGTAGGGCAAAAAGGCAGAAATTCTCTATATGTTGGGGCAAAAAGACAGAAATTCTCCTTATATTGGGGCAAAACTCAGAAATTCCATTTTTTGGGGCAAAATTCCAGAAATTTCCCTTAATTTGGGGCAAAATTGTAGAAATTTCACTTATTTTGGGGCAAAATTGCAGAAATTTCACTTATTTCAGAGAAAAAAAAGCAGAAATTTTCTTATTTTGGGCCAAAAAGGCAGAAATTCCTAATATTTTGTGGCAAAAATGCATAAATTCCCCTTATTTTGAGGTAAAAATACTGAAATTCCCTTAATAGAGGGTAAATATGCAGAAATTCCCCTAATTTGAGGTAAAATGGCTGAAATTCCCCTTATTTTGTAAACAAAAACGCAGAAAATTCCCTTATTTTAGGGCAAAATTGCATAAATTTCACTTACTTCAGGGTAATAAGTCAGAATTTTTCCTTATTTTGGGGCAAAAAAGACAGAAATTCCCTTTGTTTTAGGGGAAAAAGACAGAAATTCTACTTATTTAGAGGCAAAAAAGCAGAAATTCCCCTTATTTTGGAGCAAAAATGAAGAAATTTCCCTTTCTTATGGCAAAAAGGTATGCATTCTTCTTATTTTCGGGCAAAAAGGCAGAAATTCCCCGTATTTTGGAGTAAAAATTGCAGAAATTCCCCTAATTGTGGGGCAAAAATGCAGAAAATCTCTATATGTTGGGGCAAAAAACAGAAATTCTCCTTATTTTGTGGCAAAACTCAGAAATTCCACTTATTTTCGGGCAAAATTCCAGAAATTTCCCTTATTTTGGGGCAAAATTGCAGAAATTTCACTTATTTGAGGCAAATTTGCAGAAATTTCACTTATTTTGGGGCAAAATTGCAGAAATTTCACTTATTTCAGGGAAAAAAGGCAGAAATTTTCCTTATTTTGGGGCAAAAAGCAGAAATTCCTAATATTTTGTGGAAAAAATTTAGAAATTCCCTTATTTTGAGGTAAAAAGGCTGAAATTCCCCTTAATAGGGGGCAAAAAGGCAGAAATTTATCTTATTTTTGGGCAAAATTGCAGAAATTTTACTTACTTCAGGGTAATAAGTCAGAATTTTTCTTTATTTTGGGGCAAAAAAACTGAAATTCCATTTGTTTTAGGGGAAAAAGACAGATATTCCACATATTTAGAGGCAAAAAAGCAGAAATTCCCCTTATTTTTGAGCAAAAATGAAGAAATTTCCCTTTTTTATGGCAAAAAGGTATGCATTCTTCTAATTTTCAGGCAAAAAGGCAGAAATTCTCTGTATTTTGGAGCAAAATTGCAGAAATTCCCATAACTGTGGGGCAAAAATGCAGAAATTGCCTATATGTTGGGGCAAAAAGACAGAAATTCTCCTTATTTTGGGGCAAAACTCTGAAATTCCACTTATTTTGGGGCAAAATCCCAGAAATTTCCCTTATTCTGGGACAAAAGTGCAGAAATTTCACTTATTTGGGGGCACAATTGCAGAAATTTCACTTATTTCAGGGAAATAAGTCAGAAATTTTTCTTATTTTGGGGAAAAAAGACAGGAATATTCTTTGTTTTGGGGGAAAAGACAGATATTCCACTTATTTATAGGCAAAAAAGCAGAAATTCCCCTTATTTTGAAGCAAAAATGAAGAAATTTCCCTTTTTTATGGCAAAAAGGTATGCATTCTTCTTATTTTCGGGCAAAAAGGCAAAAATTCACGGTATTTTGGAGCAAAATTGCCGAAATTTGCCTAATTGTGGGGCAAAAAGGCAGAAATTCTCTATATGTTGGGGCAAAAAGACAGAAATTCTCCTTATTTTGGGGCAAAACTCAGAAATTCCATTATTTTGGGGCAAAATTCCAGAAATTTCCCTTATTTTGGGGCAAAATTGTAGAAATTTCACTTATTTTGGGGCATAATTGCAGAAATTTCACTTATTTCAGGGAAAAAAAGCAGAAATTTTCTTATTTTGGGGCAAAAAGGCAGAAATTCCTAGTATTTTGTGTCAAAATTCAGAAATTCCCCTTACTTTGAGGTAAAAAGCCTGAAATTCCCCTTAATAGGGGGCAAAAAGGCAGAAATTTTTCTTATTTTAGGGCAAAATTGCAGAAATTTCACTTACTTCAGGGTAATAAGTCAGAAATTTTCCTTATTTTGGGGCAAAAAAGACAGGAATTTTCTTTGTTTTGGGGGAAAAAGACAGAAAATCTACTTATTTAGAGGCCAAAAAGCAGAAATTCCTTTTATTTTAGAGCAAAAATGAAGAAATTTCCATTTTTTATGGCAAAAAGGTATGCATTCTTCTTATTTTCGGGCAAAAAGGCAGAAATTCCCCGTATTTTGGAGCAAAATTGCAGAAATTTGCCTAATTGTAGGGCAAAAAGGCAGAAATTCTCTATATGTTGGGGCAAAAAGACAGAAATTCTCCTTATTTTGGGGCAAAACTCAGAAATTCCATTTTTTGGGGCAAAATTCCAGAAATTTCCCTTAATTTGGGGCAAAATTGTAGAAATTTCACTTATTTTGGGGCAAAATTGCAGAAATTTCACTTATTTCAGAGAAAAAAAAGCAGAAATTTTCTTATTTTGGGCCAAAAAGGCAGAAATTCCTAATATTTTGTGGCAAAAATGCATAAATTCCCCTTATTTTGAGGTAAAAATACTGAAATTCCCTTAATAGAGGGTAAATATGCAGAAATTCCCCTAATTTGAGGTAAAATGGCTGAAATTCCCCTTATTTTGTAAACAAAAACGCAGAAAATTCCCTTATTTTACGGCAAAATTGCATAAATTTCACTTACTTCAGGGTAATAAGTCAGAATTTTTCCTTATTTTGGGGAAAAAAAGACAGAAATTCCCTTTGTTTTAGGGGAAAAAGACAGAAATTCTACTTATTTAGAGGCAAAAAAGCAGAAATTCCCCTTATTTTGGAGCAAAAATGAAGAAATTTCCCTTTCTTATGGCAAAAAGGTATGCATTCTTCTTATTTTCGGGCAAAAAGGCAGAAATTCCCCGTATTTTGGAGTAAAAAATTGCAGAAATTCCCCTAATTGTGGGGCAAAAATGCAGAAAATCTCTATATGTTGGGGCAAAAAACAGAAATTCTCCTTATTTTGTGGCAAAACTCAGAAATTCCACTTATTTTGGGGCAAAATTCCAGAAATTTCCCTTATTTTGGGGCAAAATTGCAGAAATTTCACTTATTTCAGGGAAAAAAGGCAGAAATTTTCCTTATTTTGGGGCAAAAAGCAGAAATTCCTAATATTTTGTGGAAAAAATTTAGAAATTCCCCTTATTTTGAGGTAAAAAGGCTGAAATTCCCCTTAATAGGGGGCAAAAAGGCAGAAATTTATCTTATTTTTGGGCAAAATTGCAGAAATTTTACTTACTTCAGGGTAATAAGTCAGAATTTTTCTTTATTTTGGGGCAAAAAAACTGAAATTCCATTTGTTTTAGGGGAAAAAGACAGATATTCCACATATTTAGAGGCAAAAAAGCAGAAATTCCCCTTATTTTTGAGCAAAAATGAAGAAATTTCCCTTTTTTATGGCAAAAAGGTATGCATTCTTCTAATTTTCAGGCAAAAAGGCAGAAATTCTCTGTATTTTGGAGCAAAATTGCAGAAATTCCCATAACTGTGGGGCAAAAATGCAGAAATTGCCTATATGTTGGGGCAAAAAGACAGAAATTCTCCTTATTTTGGGGCAAAACTCTGAAATTCCACTTATTTTGGGGCAAAATCCCAGAAATTTCCCTTATTCTGGGACAAAAGTGCAGAAATTTCACTTATTTGGGGGCACAATTGCAGAAATTTCACTTATTTCAGGGAAATAAGTCAGAAATTTTTCTTATTTTGGGGAAAAAAGACAGGAATATTCTTTGTTTTGGGGGAAAAGACAGAAATTCCACTTATTTATAGGCAAAAAAGCAGAAATTCCCCTTATTTTGAAGCAAAAATGAAGAAATTTCCCTTTTTTATGGCAAAAAGGTATGCATTCTTCTTATTTTCGGGCAAAAAGGCAAAAATTCACGGTATTTTGGAGCAAAATTGCCGAAATTTGCCTAATTGTGGGGCAAAAAGGCAGAAATTCTCTATATGTTGGGGCAAAAAGACAGAAATTCTCCTTATTTTGGGGCAAAACTCAGAAATTCCATTATTTTGGGGCAAAATTCCAGAAATTTCCCTTATTTTGGGGCAAAATTGTAGAAATTTCACTTATTTTGGGGCATAATTGCAGAAATTTCACTTATTTCAGGGAAAAAAAGCAGAAATTTTCTTATTTTGGGGCAAAAAGGCAGAAATTCCTAGTATTTTGTGTCAAAATTCAGAAATTCCCCTTACTTTGAGGTAAAAAGCCTGAAATTCCCCTTAATAGGGGGCAAAAAGGCAGAAATTTTTCTTATTTTAGGGCAAAATTGCAGAAATTTCACTTACTTCAGGGTAATAAGTCAGAAATTTTCCTTATTTTGGGGCAAAAAAGACAGGAATTTTCTTTGTTTTGGGGGAAAAAGACAGAAAATCTACTTATTTAGAGGCCAAAAAGCAGAAATTCCTTTTATTTTAGAGCAAAAATGAAGAAATTTCCATTTTTTATGGCAAAAAGGTATGCATTCTTCTTATTTTCGGGCAAAAAGGCAGAAATTCCCCGTATTTTGGAGCAAAATTGCAGAAATTTGCCTAATTGTAAGGCAAAAAGGCAGAAATTCTCTATATGTTGGGGCAAAAAGACAGAAATTCTCCTTATTTTGGGGCAAAATTCAGAAATTCCATTTTTTGGGGCAAAATTCCAGAAATTTCCCTTAATTTGGGGCAAAATTGTAGAAATTTCACTTATTTTGGGGCAAAATTGCAGAAATTTCACTTATTTCAGAGAAAAAAAAGCAGAAATTTTCTTATTTTGGGCCAAAAAGGCAGAAATTCCTAATATTTTGTGGCAAAAATGCATAAATTCCCCTTATTTTGAGGTAAAAATACTGAAATTCCCTTAATAGAGGGTAAATATGCAGAAATTCCCCTAATTTGAAGTAAAATGGCTGAAATTCCCCTTATTTTGTAAACAAAAACGCAGAAAATTCCCTTATTTTAGGGCAAAATTGCATAAATTTCACTTACTTCAGGGTAATAAGTCAGAATTTTTCCTTATTTTGGGGCAAAAAAGACAGAAATTCCCTTTGTTTTAGGGGAAAAAGACAGAAATTCTACTTATTTAGAGGCAAAAAAGCAGAAATTCCCCTTATTTTGGAGCAAAAATGAAGAAATTTCCCTTTCTTATGGCAAAAAGGTATGCATTCTTCTTATTTTCGGGCAAAAAGGCAGAAATTCCCCGTATTTTGGAGTAAAAATTGCAGAAATTCCCCTAATTGTGGGGCAAAAATGCAGAAAATCTCTATATGTTGGGGCAAAAAACAGAAATTCTCCTTATTTTGTGGCAAAACTCAGAAATTCCACTTATTTTGGGGCAAAATTCCAGAAATTTCCCTTATTTTGGGGCAAAATTGCAGAAATTTCACTTATTTGAGGCAAATTTGCAGAAATTTCACTTATTTTGGGGCAAAATTGCAGAAATTTCACTTATTTCAGGGAAAAAAGGCAGAAATTTTCCTTATTTTGGGGCAAAAAGCAGAAATTCCTAATATTTTGTGGAAAAAATTTAGAAATTCCCTTATTTTGAGGTAAAAAGGCTGAAATTCCCCTTAATAGGGGGCAAAAAGGCAGAAATTTATCTTATTTTTGGGCAAAATTGCAGAAATTTTACTTACTTCAGGGTAATAAGTCAGAATTTTTCTTTATTTTGGGGCAAAAAAACTGAAATTCCATTTGTTTTAGGGGAAAAAGACTGATATTCCACATATTTAGAGGCAAAAAAGCAGAAATTCCCCTTATTTTTGAGCAAAAATGAAGAAATTTCCCTTTTTTATGGCAAAAAGGTATGCATTCTTCTAATTTTCAGGCAAAAAGGCAGAAATTCTCTGTATTTTGGAGCAAAATTGCAGAAATTCCCATAACTGTGGGGCAAAAATGCAGAAATTGCCTATATGTTGGGGCAAAAAGACAGAAATTCTCCTTATTTTGGGGCAAAACTCTGAAATTCCACTTATTTTGGGGCAAAATCCCAGAAATTTCCCTTATTCTGGGACAAAAGTGCAGAAATTTCACTTATTTGGGGGCACAATTGCAGAAATTTCACTTATTTCAGGGAAATAAGTCAGAAATTTTTCTTATTTTGGGGAAAAAAGACAGGAATATTCTTTGTTTTGGGGGAAAAGACAGAAATTCCACTTATTTATAGGCAAAAAAGCAGAAATTCCCCTTATTTTGAAGCAAAAATGAAGAAATTTCCCTTTTTTATGGCAAAAAGTTATGCATTCTTCTTATTTTCGGGCAAAAAGGCAAAAATTCACGGTATTTTGGAGCAAAATTGCCGAAATTTGCCTAATTGTGGGGCAAAAAGGCAGAAATTCTCTATATGTTGGGGCAAAAAGACAGAAATTCTCCTTATTTTGGGGCAAAACTCAGAAATTCCATTATTTTGGGGCAAAATTCCAGAAATTTCCCTTATTTTGGGGCAAAATTGTAGAAATTTCACTTATTTTGGGGCATAATTGCAGAAATTTCACTTATTTCAGGGAAAAAAAGCAGAAATTTTCTTATTTTGGGGCAAAAAGGCAGAAATTCCTAGTATTTTGTGTCAAAATTCAGAAATTCCCCTTACTTTGAGGTAAAAAGCCTGAAATTCCCCTTAATAGGGGGCAAAAAGGCAGAAATTTTTCTTATTTTAGGGCAAAAAGCAGAAATTCCTAATATTTTGTGGAAAAAATTTAGAAATTCCCCTTATTTTGAGGTAAAAAGGCTGAAATTCCCCTTAATAGGGGGCAAAAAGGCAGAAATTTATCTTATTTTCGGGCAAAATTGCAGAAATTTTACTTACTTCAGGGTAATAAGTCAGAATTTTTCTTTATTTTGGGGCAAAAAAACTGAAATTCCATTTGTTTTAGGGGAAAAAGACAGATATTCCACATATTTAGAGGCAAAAAAGCAGAAATTCCCCTTATTTTTGAGCAAAAATGAAGAAATTTCCCTTTTTTATGGCAAAAAGGTATGCATTCTTCTAATTTTCAGGCAAAAAGGCAGAAATTCTCTGTATTTTGGAGCAAAATTGCAGAAATTCCCATAACTGTGGGGCAAAAATGCAGAAATTGCCTATATGTTGGGGCAAAAAGACAGAAATTCTCCTTATTTTGGGGCAAAACCTAGAAATTCCAATTTTTGGGGCAAAATTCCAGAAATTTCTCTTATTTTGGGCCAAAATTGCAGAAATTTCACTTATTTTGGGGCAAAATTGCAGAAATTTCACTTATTTCAGGGTAATAAGTCAGAAATTTTTCTTATTTTGGGGCAAAAAAGACAAGAATTTTCTTTGTTTTGGGGGAAAAAGACAGAAATTCCACTGATTTAGAGGCAAAAACCAGAAATTCCCCTTATTTTGATCAAAAATGAAGAAATTTCCCTTTTTTATGGCAAAAAGGTATTCATTCTTCTTATTTTCGGGCAAAAAGGCAAAAATTTCCCGTATTTTGGTGCAAAATTGCAGAAATTTGCCTAATTGTGGGGCAAAAAGGCAGAAATTCCCTATATGTTGGGGCAAAATACAGAAATTCTCCTCATTTTGGGGCAAAACTCAGAAATTTCAATTATTTTGGGGCAAAATTGCAATAATTTCTCTTATTTTGGGGCAAAATTGCAGAAATTTCACTTATTTCAGGGTAATAAGTCAGAAATTTTTCTTATTTTGGGGCAAAAAAGACAGGAATTTTCTTTGTTTTGGGGGAAAAGACAGAAATTCCACTTATTTAGAGGCAAAAAAGCAGAAATTCCCCTTATTTTGAAGCAAAAATGAAGAAATTTCCCTTTTTTATGGCAAAAAGGTATGCATTCTTCTTATTTTCGGGCAAAAAGGCAAAAATTCACGGTATTTTGGAGCAAAATTGCAGAAATTTGCCTAATTGTGGGGCAAAAAGGCAGAAATTCTCTATATGTTGGGGCAAAAAGACAGAAATTCTCCTTATTTTGGGGCAAAACTCAGAAATTCCATTATTTTGGGGCAAAATTCCAGAAATTTCCCTTATTTTGGGGCAAAATTGCAGAAATTTCACTTATTTTGGGGCATAATTGCAGAAATTTCACTTATTTCAGGAAAAAAAAGCAGAAATTTTCTTATTTTGGGGCAAAAAGGCAGAAATTCCTAATATTTTGTGTCAAAATTCAAAAATTCCCCTTATTTTGAGGTAAAAAGGCTGAAATTCCCCTTAATAGGGGGCAAAAAGGCAGAAATTTTTCTTATTTTAGGGCAAAATTGCAGAAATTTCACTTACTTCAGGGTTATAAGTCAGAAATTTTCCTTATTTTCGGGCAAAAAAGACAGGAATTTTCTTTGTTTTGAGGGAAAAAGACAGAAATTCTACTTATTTAGAGGCCAAAAAGCAGAAATTCCTTTTATTTTAGAGCAAAAATGAAGAAATTTCCATTTTTTATGGCAAAAAGGTATGCATTCTTCTTATTTTCGGGCAAAAAGGCAGAAATTCCTCGTATTTTGGAGCAAAATTGCAGAAATTTGCCTAATTGTAGGGCAAAAAGGCAGAAATTCTCTATATGTTGGGGAAAAAAGACAGAAATTCTCCTTATTTTGGGGCAAAACTCAGAAATTCCATTTTTTGGGGCAAAATTCCAGAAATTTCAGTTAATTTGGGGCAAAATTGTAGAAATTTCACTTATTTTGGGGCAAAATTGCAGAAATTTCACTTATTTCAGAGAAAAAAAAGCAGAAATTTTCTTATTTTGGGCCAAAAAGGCAGAAATTCCTATTATTTTGTGGCAAAAATGCATAAATTCCCCTTATTTGAGGTAAAAATACTGAAATTCCCTTAATAGAGGGTAAATATGCAGAAATTCCCCTAATTTGAGGTAAAATGGCTGAAATTCCCCTTATTTTGTAAACAAAAACGCAGAAAATTCCCTTATTTTAGGGCAAAATTGCATAAATTTCACTTACTTCAGGGTAATAAGTCAGAATTTTTCCTTATTTTGGGGCAAAAAAGACAGAAATTCCCTTTGTTTTGGGGGAAAAAGACAGAAATTCTACTTATTTAGAGGCAAAAAAGCAGAAATTCCCCTTATTTTGGAGCAAAAATGAAGAAATTTCCCTTTCTAATGGCAAAAAGGTATGCATACTTTTATTTTCGGGTAAAAAGGCAGAAATTCCCCGTATTTTAGAGTAAAAATTGCAGAAATTCCCCTAATTGTGGGGAAAAAATGCAGAAAATCTCTATATGTTGGGGCAAAAACCAGAAATTCTCCTTATTTTGGGCCAAAACTCAAAAATTCCACTTATTTTGGGGCAAAATTCCAGAAATTTCCCTTATTTTGGGGCAAAATTGCAGAAATTTCACTTATTTGAGGCAAATTTGCAGAAATTTCACTTATTTTGGGGCAAAATTGCAGAAATTTCACTTATTTCAGGGAAAAAAGGCAGAAATTTTCCTTATTTTGGGGCAAAAAGCAGAAATTCCTAATATTTTGTGGCAAAAATTTAGAAATTCCCCTTATTTTGAGGTAAAAAGGCTGAAATTCCCCTTAATAGGGGGCAAAGAGGCAGAAATTTTTCTTATTTTGGGGCAAAATTGCAGAAATTTTACTTACTTCAGGGTAATAAGTCAGAATTTTTCTTTATTTTGGGGCAAAAAAACTGAAATTCCATTTGTTTTAGGGGAAAAAGACAGATATTCCACATATTTAGAGGCAAAAAAGCAGAAATTCCTTTTATTTTGGAGCAAAAATGAAGAAATTTCCCTTTTTTATGGCAAAAAGGTATGCATTCTTCTTATTTTCAGGCAAAAAGGCAGAAATTCTCTGTATTTTGGAGCAAAATTGCAGAAATTCCCATAATTGTGGGGCAAAAATGCAGAAATTGCCTATATGTTGGGGCAAAAAGACAGAAATTCTCCTTATTTTGGGGCAAAACCTAAAAATTCCACTTATTTTGGGGCAAAATTCCAGAAATTTCTCTTATTTTGGGCCAAAATTGCAGAAATTTCACTTATTTTGGGGCAAAATTGCAGAAATTTCACTTATTTCAGGGTAATAATACAGAAATTTTTCTAATTTTGGGGCAAAATAGACAGGAATTTTCTTTGTTTTGGAGGAAAAAGACAGAAATTCCACTGATTTAGAGGCAAAAAACCAGAAATTCCCCTTATTTTGATCTAAAATGAAGAAATTTCCCTTTTTTATGGCAAAAAGGTATTCATTCTTCTTATTTTCGGGCAAAAAGGCAGAAATTCCCCGTATTTTGGTGCAAAATTGCAGAAATTTGCCTAATTGTTGGGCAAAAAGGCAGAAATTCCCTATATGTTGGGGCAAAATACAGAAATTCTCCTCATTTTGGGGCAAAACTCAGAAATTTCAATTATTTTGGGGCAAAATTGCAGAAATTTCCCTTATTTTGGGGCAAAATTGCAGAAATTTCACTTATTTTGGGGCAAAATTGCAGAAATTCCACTTATTTCAGGGAAAAAAGGCAGAAATTTTCCTTATTTTGGGGCATAAATTGAAATTCCTAATATTTTGTGGCAAAAATACAGAAATTCCCCTTATTTTGAGGTAAAAAGGCTGAAATTCCCCTTATTTGGGGACAAAAAGTCAGAAATTTCCCATATTTTGGGGCAAAATTGCAGAAATTTCACTTACTTCAGGGTAATAAGTCAGAATTTCTTCTTATTTTGGGGCAAAAAAGACAGAAATTCCCTTTGTTTTGGGGGAAAAAGACAGAAATTCCACTTATTTAGAGGCAAAAAAGCAGAAATTCCCCTTATTTTGGAGCAAAAATAAAGAAATTTCCTTTTTTGATGGCAAAAAGTTATGCATTCTTCTTATTTTCGGGCAAAAAGGCAGAAATTCCCCGTATTTTGGAGCAAAATAGAAGAAATTCCCCTTATTGTGTGGCAAAAAGGCAGAAATTCCCTATATGTTGGGGCAAAAATACAGAAATTCTCCTTATTTGGGGGCAAAATTCATAAATTCCACATATTTTGGGGCAAAATTCCAGAAATTTCCTTTATTTTGGGACAAAATTGCAGAAATTTCACTTATTTTGGGGCAAAATTGCAGAAATTTCACTTATTTCAGGGAAAAAAGGCAGAAATTCCGCTTATTTTGAGGTAAAAAGCCTGAAATTCCCCTTAATTGGGGGCAAAAGGCAGAAATTTCCCTTATTTTGAGGCAAAATTTCAGAAATTTCACTTATGTCAGGGTAATAAGTGAGAAATTTTCCTTATTTTGGGGCAAAAAAGACAAAAATTTCTTTTGTTTTGGAGGAAAAAGACAGAAATTCCACTTATTTAGAGGCAAAATTCCAGAAATTCCCCTTTTTGGAGCAAAAATGAAGAAATTTCCTTTTTTATGGCAAAAAGGTATGCATTCTTCTTATTTTCGGGCAAGAAGGCAGAAATTCTTCGTATTTTGGAGCAAAATTGCAGAAATTTCCCTAATTGTAGGGCAAAAAGGCAGAAATTCTCTATATGTTGGGACAAAAAGACAGAAATTCTCTTTATTTCGGGGCAAAACTCAGAAATTCCACTTATTTGGGGCAAAATTCCAGAAATTTCCCTTATTTTGATGCAAAATTGCAGAAATTTCACTTATTTTGAGGCAAAATTGCAGAAATTTCACCTATTTCAGGGAAAAAAAGCAGAAATTTTCTTATTTAGGGGCAAAAAGGCAGAAATTCTTAATATTTTGTGGCAAAAATGCAGAAATTCCCCTTATTTTGAGGTAAAAAGGCTGAAATTCCCCTTATTTGGGGACAAAAAGTCAGAAATTTCCCATATTTTGGGGCAAAATTGCAGAAATTTCACTTACTTCAGGGTAATAAGTCAGAATTTCTTCTTATTTTGGGGCAAAAAAGACAGAAATTCCCTTTGTTTTGGGGGAAAAAGACAGAAATTCCACTTATTTAGAGGCAAAAAAGCAGAAATTCCCCTTATTTTGGAGCAAAAATAAAGAAATTTCCTTTTTTGATGGCAAAAAGTTATGCATTCTTCTTATTTTCGGGCAAAAAGGCAGAAATTCCCCGTATTTTGGAGCAAAATAGAAGAAATTCCCCTTATTGTGTGGCAAAAAGGCAGAAATTCCCTATATGTTGGGGCAAAAATACAGAAATTCTCCTTATTTGGGGGCAAAATTCATAAATTCCACATATTTTGGGGCAAAATTCCAGAAATTTCCTTTATTTTGGGACAAAATTGCAGAAATTTCACTTATTTTGGGGCAAAATTGCAGAAATTTCACTTATTTCAGGGAAAAAAGGCAGAAATTCCGCTTATTTTGAGGTAAAAAGCCTGAAATTCCCCTTAATTGGGGGCAAAAGGCAGAAATTTCCCTTATTTTGAGGCAAAATTGCAGAAATTTCACTTATGTCAGGGTAATAAGTGAGAAATTTTCCTTATTTTGGGGCAAAAAAGACAAAAATTTCTTTTGTTTTGGAGGAAAAAGACAGAAATTCCACTTATTTAGAGGCAAAATTCCAGAAATTCCCCTTTTTGGAGCAAAAATGAAGAAATTTCCTTTTTTATGGCAAAAAGGTATGCATTCTTCTTATTTTCGGGCAAGAAGGCAGAAATTCTTCGTATTTTGGAGCAAAATTGCAGAAATTTCCCTAATTGTAGGGCAAAAAGGCAGAAATTCTCTATATGTTGGGACAAAAAGACAGAAATTCTCTTTATTTCGGGGCAAAACTCAGAAATTCCACTTATTTGGGGCAAAATTCCAGAAATTTCCCTTATTTTGATGCAAAATTGCAGAAATTTCACTTATTTTGAGGCAAAATTGCAGAAATTTCACCTATTTCAGGGAAAAAAAGCAGAAATTTTCTTATTTAGGGGCAAAAAGGCAGAAATTCTTAATATTTTGTGGCAAAAATGCAGAAATTCTTCTTATTTTGAGGTAAAAAAACTGAAATTCTCCTTATTTGGGGGCAAAAATGCAGAAATTCCCCTTATTTTGTGGTAAAAAGGGTGAATTTCTTTTTATTTGGGGGCAAAAAGGCAGAAATTTCCCTTATTTTGGGGCAAAATTGCAGAAATTCCACTTACTTCAGGGTAATAAGTCAGTATTTTTTTTTATTTTGGGGCAAAAAAGACAGAAATTCCGTTTGTTTTGGAAGAAAAAGACAGAAATTCCACTTATTTAGAGGCAAAAAAGCAGAAATTCCTTTTATTTTGGAGCAAAAATGAAGAAATTTTCCATTTTTATGGCAAAAAGGTATGCATTCTTCTTATTTTCGGGCAAAAAGGCAGAAATTCCTCGTATTTTGGAGCAAAATTGCAGAAATTCCCCTAATTGTGGGGCAAAAAGTCAGAAATTCTCTATATGTTGGGGCAAAAAGACAGAAATTCTCCTTATTTTGGGGCAAAACTCAGAAATTCCACTTATTTTGGGGCAAAATTCCAGAAATTTCCCTTATTTTGGGGCAAAATTGCAGAAATTTCACATACTTCAGTGTAATAAGTCAGAATTTTTTCTTATTTTGGTGCAAAAGAGACAGAAATTCCCTTTGTTTTGGGGGAAAAAGACAGAAATTCCACTTATTTAGAGGCAAAAAAGCAGAAATTCGCCTTAGTTTGGAGCAAAAATGAAGAAATTTCCCTTTTTTATGGCAAAAAGTTATGCATTCTTCTATTTTCGGGCACAAAGGCAGAAATTCCCCGTATTTTTGAGCAAAATTGCAGAAATTTTCCTAATAGCGGGGCAAAAAGCAGAAATTGCCTATATGTTGGGGCAAAAATACAGAATTTCTCCTTATTTTGGGGCAAAACTCAGAAATTCAACTTATTTTGGGGCAAAATTCCAGAAATTTCCCCTATTTGGGGCAAAATTGTAGAAGTTTCACTTATTTTGTGGCAAAATTGCAGAAATTTCACTTATTTCAGGGAAAAAAAGCAGAAATTTTCTTATTATGGTGTAAAAAGGAAGAAATTCCTAATATTTTGTGGCAAAAATGCAGAAATTCCCCTTATTTTGAGGTAAAAAGGCTGAAATTCCTCTTATTTGGGGGCAAAAATGCAGAAATTCCTTTTATTTTGAGGTAAAAAGGCTGAAATTCCCCTTATTTAAGAACAAAAAGGCAGAAATTTCCCTTATTTTGGGGCAAAATTGCAGAAATTTTACTTACTTCAGGGCAATAAGTCAGAATTTTTTCTTATTTTGGGGCAAAAAAGACAAAAATTTCATTTGTTTTTGGAGAAAATACAGAAATTCCACTTATTTAGAGGCCAAAATGCAGAAATTCCCCTTAGTTTGGAGCAAAAATGAAGAAATTTTCCTATTTTATGGCAAAAAGGTATGCATTCTTCTTATTTTCGGGCAAAAAGGAAGAAATTCCCCGTATTTTGGAGCAAAATTGCAGAAATTCCCCTAATTGTGGGGCAAAAAGGCAGAAATTGCCTATATGTTGGGGCAAAAAGACAAAAATTCTCCTTATTTTGGGGCAAAACTCAGAAATTCCACTTATTTTGGGGCAAAATTCCAGAAATTTCCCTAATTTTGGGGCAAAATTGGAGAAATTTCACTTATTTTGGGGCAAAATTGCAGAAATTTCACATATTCCAGGGAAAAAAAGCAGAAATTTTCTTACTTTGGGGCAAAAATGCAGAAATTCCTAATATTATGTGGCATAAATGCATAAATTCCCCTTATTTTGAGGTAAAAATGCTGAAATTCCCCTTATTTGGGAAGAAAAAGGCAGAAATTTTTGTTATTTTCGGGCAAAATTGCAGAAATTTCACTTACTTATGGGTAATAAGTCAGAATTTTTCCTTATTTTGTGGCAAAAAAGACAGAAATTTCCTTTGTTTTGGGGGAAAAAGACAGAAATTCCACTTATTTAGAGGCAAAAAAGCAGAAATTCCCCTTATTTTGTAGCAAAAATGAAGAAATTTCCCTTTTTTATGGCAAAAAGGTATGCATTCTTCTTATTTTCGGGCAAAAAGGCAAAAATTCCCCGTATTTTGGAGCAAAATTGGAGAAATTCCCTTAATTGTGGGGCAAAAAGGCAGAAATTCCCTTTAGTTAGGGCAAAAAGACAGTAATTCTGCTCATTTTGGGGCAAAACTCAGAAATTCCACTTAATTTGGGGCAAAATTCCTGAAATTTCCCTTATTTTGGGGCAATATTGCAGAAATTTCACTTATTTTGGGGCAAAATTGGAGAAATTTCACTTATTTTGGGGCAAAATTGCAGAAATTTCACTTATTTCATAGAAAAAAGGCAGAAATTTTCCTTATTTTGGGGCAAAAGAGCAGAAATTCCTAATATTTTGTGGCAAAAATGCAGAAATTCCCTTTATTTTGAGGTAAAAAGACTAAAATTCCTCTGATTTGGGGGCAAAAATGAAGAAATTTCCATTATTTTGGGGAAAAATTGCAGAAATTTTACTTACTTCAGGGTAATAAGTCAGAATTTTTCCTTATTTTGGGGCAAAAAAGACAAAAATTTCATTTGTTTTTGGGCAAAATACAGAAATTCCACTTATTTAGAGGCCAAAATGCAGAAATTCCCCTTAGTTTGGAGCAAAAATGAAGAAATTTTCCTATTTTATGGCAAAAAGGTATGCATTCTTCTTATTTTCGGGCAAAAAGGAAGAAATTCCCCGTATTTTAAAGCAAAATTGCAGAAATTCCCCTAATTGTGGGGCAAAAAGGCAGAAATTGCCTATATGTTGGTGCAAAAAGACAAAATTCTCCTTATTTTGGGGCAAAACTCAGAAATTCCACTTATTTTGGGGCAAAATTCCAGAAATTTCCCTTATTTTGGGGCAAAATTGCAGAAATTTCACTTATTTTGGGGCAAAATTGTAGAAATTTCACTTATTTCAGGGAAAAAAAGCAGAAATTTTCTTACTTTGGGGCAAAAATGCAGAAATTACTAATATTTTCTGGCAAAAATGCATAAATTCCCCTTATTTTGAGGTAAAAATGCTGAAATTCCCCTTATTTGGGAAGAAAAAGGCAGAAATTTTTGTTATTTTCGGGCAAAATTGCAGAAATTTCACTTACTTCAGGGTAATAAGTCAGAATTTTTCCTTATTTTGTGGCAAAAGAGACAGAAATTCCCTTTGTTTTGGGGGAAAAAGACAGAAATTCCACTTATTTAGAGGCAAAAAAGCAGAAATTACCCTTATTTTGGAGCAAAAATGAAGAAATTTCCCTTTTTTATGGCAAAAAGGTATGCATTCTTTTTATTTTCGGGCAAAAAGGCAGAAATTCCCCGTATTTTGGAGCAAAATTGGAGAAATTCCCTTAATTGTGGGGCAAAAAGGCAGAAATACCCTTTAGTTAGGGCAAAAAGACAGTAATTCTGCTTATTTTGGGGCAAAACTCAGAAATTCCACTTATTTTGGGGCAAAATTCCTGAAATTTCCCTTATTTTGGGGCAATATTTCAGAAATTTCACTTATTTTGGGACAAAATTGGAGAAATTTCACTTATTTTGGAACAAAATTGCAGAAATTTCACTTATTTCAGAGAAAAAAGGCAGAAATTTTCTTTATTTTGGGGCAAAAGAGCAAAAATTCCTAATATTTTGTGGCAAAAATGCAGAAATTCCTTTTATTTTGAGGTAAAAAGGCTGAAATTCACCTGATTTGGGGGCAAAAAGGCAGAAATTCCCTGTATTTTGGAGTTAAATTGCAGAAATTTCCCTAATTGTGGGGCAAAAAGGCAGAAATTCTCTATATGTTGGCGAAAAAGACAGAAATTCTCCATATTTTGGGGCAAAACTCAGAAATTCCATTTATTTTGGGGCAAAATTCTAGAAATTTCGCTTATTCTGGGGCAAAATTGAAGAAATTTCACTTATCTTAAGGCAAGATTGCAGAAATTTTACTTATTTGGGGGCAAAATTTTAGAAATTTCACTTATTTCAAAGAAAAAAGGCAGAAATTTTCCTTATTTTGGGGCAAAAGAGCAGAAATTCCTAATATTTTGTGGCAAAAATGCAGAAATTCCCTATATTTTGAGGTAAAAAGGCTGAAATTCCCCTGATTTGGGGGCAAAAAGGCAGAGATTTCCCTTATTTTGGGGAAATATTGCAGAAATTTTACTTACTTCATGGTAATAACTCAGAATTTTTCCTTATTTTGGGGAAAAAGGCCAAAAATCTCATTTGTTTTTGGGGAAAATACAGAAATTCCACTTATTTAGAGGCCAAAATGCAGAAATTCCCCTTAGTTTGGAGCAAAAATGAAGAAATTTTCCTATTTTATGGCAAAAAGTTATGCATTCTTCTTATTTTCCGGAAAAAAGGAAGAAATTCCCCGTATTTTGGAGCAAAATTGCAGAAATTCCCCTAATTGTGGGGCAAAAAGGCAGAAATTGCCTATATGTTGGGGCAAAAAGACAAAAATTCTCCTTATTTTAGGGCAAAACTCAGAAATTCCACTTATTTTGGGGGAAAATTCCAGAAATTTCCCTTATTTTGGGGCAAAATTGCAGAAATTTCACTTATTTTGGGGCAAAATTGTAGAAATTTCACTTATTTCAGGGTAAAAAAGCAGAAATTTTCTTACTTTGGGGCAAAAATGCAGAAATTCCTAATATTTTGTGGCAAAAATGCATAAATTCCTCTTATTTTCAGGGAAAAATGCTGAAATTCCCCTTATTTGGGAAGAAAAAGGCAGAAATTTTTGTTATTTTGCGGCAAAATTGCAGAAATTTCACTTACTTCAGGGTAATAAGTCAGAATTTTTCCTTATTTTGGGGCAAAAAAGACAGAAATTCCCTTTGTTATGGGGGGAGGAAAAGACAGAAATTCTACTTATTTAGAGGTAAAAAAGCAGAAATTCCCCTTATTTTGGAGCAAAAATGAAGAAATATCCCTTTTTTATGGCAAAAAGTTATGCATTCTTCTTATTTTCAGGCAAAAAGGCAGAAATTCCCCGTATTTTTAGCAAAATTGCAGAAATTCACCTAATTGTGGGGCAAAAAGGCAGAAATTGCCTATATGTTGGGGCAAAAAGACAAAAATTCTCCTTATTTTGGGGCAAAACTCAGAAATTCCACTTATTTTGGGGCAAAATTCCAGAAATTTGCCTTATTTTGGGGCAAAATTGCAGAAATTTCACTTATTTTGGGGCAAAATTGCAGAAATTTCACTTATTTCAGGGTAAAAAAGCAGAAATTTTCTTACTTTGGGGCAAAAATGCAGAAATTCCTAATATTTTGTGGCAAAAATGCATAAATTCCCCTTATTTTCAGGTAAAAATGCTGAAATTCCCCTTATTTGGGAAGAAAAAGGCAGAAATTTTTGTTATTTTGGGGCAAAATTGCAGAAATTTCACTTACTTCAGGGTAATAAGTCAGAATTATTCCTTATTTTGGGGCAAAAAAGACAGAAATTCCCTTTTTTTTGGGGGAAAAAGATAGAAATTCCACTTATTTAGAGGCAAAAAAGCAGAAATTCCCCTTATTTTGGAGCAAAAATGAAGAAATTTCCCTTTTTTATGGCAAAAAGGTATGCATTCTTCTTATTTTCGGGCAAAAAGGCAGAAATTCCCCGTATTTTGGAGCAAAATTGCAGAAATTCCCTTAATTGTGGGGCAAAAAGGCAGAAATTCCCTTTAGTTAGGGAAAAAACAGTAATTCTCCTTATTTTTGGGCAAAACTCAGAAATTCCACTTATTTTGGGGCAAAATTTCTGAAATTTCCCTTATTTTGGGGCAATATTGCAGAAATTTCACTTATTTTGGGTCAAAATGCAGAAATTTCACATATTTCAGGGAAAAAAGGCAGAAATTTTCCTTATTTTGGGGCTAAAAGGCAGAAATTCCTAATATTTTGTGGCAAAAATGCAGAAATTCCCCGTATTTTGAGGTAAAAAGGCAAAATTCCCCTTATTTGGGGGCAAAAAGGCAGAAATTTCCCTTACTTTGGGGCAAAATTGCAGAAATTTCACTTACTTCAGGGTAATAAATCAGAATTTTTCCTTATTTTGGGGCAAAAAAGACAGAAATTCCCTTTGTTATGGGGGGAGGAAAAGACAGAAATTCTACTTATTTAGAGGTAAAAAAGCAGAAATTCCCCTTATTTTGGAGCAAAAATGAAGAAATATCCCTTTTTTATGGCAAAAAGGTATGCATTCTTCTTATTTTCAGGCAAAAAGGCAGAAATTCCCCGTATTTTTGAGCAAAATTGCAGAAATTCACCTAATTGTGGGGCAAAAAGGCAGAAATTGCCTATATGTTAGGGCAAAAAGACAAAAATTCTCCTTATTTTGGGGCAAAACTCAGAAATTCTTTTTATTTTGGGGAAAAATTCCAAAAAATTCCCTTATTTTTGGGCAAAATTGCAGAAATTTCACTTATGTTGGGGCACAAAGGCAGAAATTCCTAATATTTTGTGGCAAAAATGCAGAAATTCCCCTTATTTTGAGGTAAAAAGGCTGAAATTCCACTTATTTGGGGGCAAAAGTCAGAAATTTCCCTTATTTTGGGGCAAAATTTCAGAAATTTCACTCATTTCAGGGTAATAAGTCAGAAATTTTCCTTATTTTGGGGCAAAAAGGACAGAATTTTCCTATTTTGGGGGGGGAAAAGACAGAAATTCCACTTATTTAGAGGCAACAAAGCAGAAATTCCCCTTATTTTGGAGCAAAAATGAAGAAATTTCCATTTATTATGGCAAAAAGGTATGCATTCTTCTTATTTTCAGGCAAAACGGCAGAAATTCTCCGTATTTTGCAGCAAAATTGAAGAGATTTCTCTAATTGTGGGGCAAAAATGCAGAAATTCTATATATGTTGGAGCAAAAAGACAGAAATTCTTTTTATTTTCGGGCAAAACTCAGAAATTCCACATATTTTGGGGCAAAATTTCAGAAATTTCCCTTATTTTGGGGCAAAATTGCAGAAATTTCATTATTTTGGGGCAAAATTGCAGAAATTTCACTTATTTCAAGGAAAAAATGCAGAATTTTTTTTTATTTTGGTACAAAAAGGCAGAAATTCCTAATATTTTGTGGCAAAAATGCAGAAATTCCCCTTATTTTGAGGTAAAAAGGCTGAAATTCCCCTTATTTGGGGGCAAAAAGGCAAAAATTTCCTTTATTTTGGGGAAAAATTGCATAAATTTCACTTATTTCAGGGTAATAATTCAGAAATTTTCCTTATTTTTGGGCAAAAAAGACAGGAATTCCCTTTGTTTTGGGGCAAAAAGACAGAAATTCCACTTATTTAGAGGCAAAAAAGCAGAAATTCCCCTTATTTTGGAGCAAAAATGAAGAAATTTCCCTTTTTTATGCAAAAAGGTATGCATTCTTTTTATTTTCGGGCAAAAAGGAAGAAATTTCCCATATTTTGGAGCAAAATTGCAGAAATTCCCCTAATTGTGGGGTAAAAAGGCAGAAATTCTCTATATGTTGGGGCAAAAAGTCAGAAATTCTCATTGTTTTGGGGCAAAACTCAGAAATTCCAATTATTTTGGGGCAAAATTCCAGAAATTTCCCTTATTTTGGGGCAAAATTGCAGAAATTTCACTTATTTTGGGGCAAAATAGCAGAAATTTCACTTATTTCAAGAAAAAAAGCAGAAATTTTCTTATTTTGGGGGAAAAAGGCAGAAATTCCTAATATTTTGTCGCAATAATGCAGAAAATCCCCTTATTTTGAGATAAAAAGGCTGAAATTCCCTTTATTTGGGAGCAAAAAGGAAGAAATTTCACTTATTTTGGGGCAAAATTGCAGAAATTTCACTTATTTCAGGGTAATAAGTCTTAAATTTTCCTTATTTTGGGGCAAAAAAGACAGGATTTCCCTTGGTTTTGGGGGAAAAAGACAGAAATTCCACTTATTTAGAGGCAAGAAAGCAGAAATTCCCCTATTTTGGAGCAAAAATGAATAAATTTCTCTTTTTTATTGCAAAAAGGTATGCATTCTTCTTATTTTCGGGAAAAAAGGCAGAAAATACTTGTATTTTGGAGCAAAATTGCAGAAATTCCCCTAATTGTGGGGCAAAAAGGCAGAAATTGCCTATATGTTGGGGCAAAAAGACAGAAATTCTCCTTATTTTGGGGCAAAACTCAAAAATTCCACTTATTTTGGGGAAAAATTCCAGAAATTTCCCTTATTTTGGGGCAAAATTGCAGAAATTTCACTTATTTTGGGGCAAAATTTCAAAAATTTCACTTATTTCAGGAAAAAAAGGCAGAAATTTTTCTTATTTTGGGGAAAAAGGCAGAAATTTTTAATATTTTGTGGCAAAAAAGCAGAAATTCCCCTTATTTTGAGGTAAAAAGCTGAAATTCCCTTTATTTGGGGACAAAAAAGCAAAAATTTCCCTTATTTTAGGACTAAAATTGCAGAAATTTAACTTATTTGGGGGCAAAATTGCAGAAATTTCAATTATTTCAGGGAAAAAAGGCAGAATTTTTCCTTATTTTGGGGCAAAAAGCAAAAATTCCTAATATTTTGTGGCAAAAATGCAGAAATTCCCCTTATTTTGAGGTAAAAAGGCTGAAATTCCCTTTATTTGGGTGCAAAAAGGCTGAAATGTCCCATATTTTGGGGCAAAATTGCAGAAATTTCACTTACTTCAGAATAATAAGTCAGAATTTTTTCTTATTTTGGGGCAAAAAAGACAAAAATTCTCTTTGTTTTGAAGGAAAAAGACAAAAATTCCACTTATTTAGAGGCAAAAAAGCAGAAATTCTTCTTATTTCGGAGCAAAAATGAAGAAATTTCCCTTTTCTATGGCAAAAGGTATGCATTCTTATTTTCCGGCAAAAAGGCAGAAATTCCCCGTATTTTGGAGCAAAATTGCAGAAATTTCCCTAATTGTGGGGCAAAAAGGCAGAAATTGCGTATATGTTGGGGCAAAAAGACAGAAATTCTCCTTATTTTGGGGCAAAATTTTAGAAATTTCTCTTATTTTGGGGCAAAATTGCAGAAATTTCACTTATTTTGGGCAAAATTCCAAAAATTTCACTTATTTCAGAGAAAAAAGGCAGAAATTTTTCTTATTTTGGGGCAAAAAGGCAGAAATTTTTAATATTTTGTGGCAAAAATGCGGAAATTCCTCTTATTTTGAGGTAAAAAGGCTGAAATTCCCCTTATTTGCGGGCAAAAAGGCAGAAATTTCCTATATTTTGGGGCAAAATTGCAAAAATTTCAATTACTTCAGGGTAATAAGTCAGAATTTTTTCTTATTTTGGGGCAAAAAAGACAGAAATTCACTTTGTTTTGAAGGAAAAAGACAGAAATTCCACTTATTTAGAGGCAAAAAAGCAGAAATTCCCCTTATTTTGGAGCAAAAATGTAGAAATTTCCCTTTTCTATGGCAAAAAGTTATGCATTCTTCTTATTTTCTGGCAAAAAGGCAGAAATTCCCCATATTTTGGAGCAAAATTGCAGAAATTCCCCTAATTGTGGGGCAAAAAGGCAGAAATTGCCTATATGTTGGGGCAAAAATACAGAAATTCTCCTTATTTTGGGGCAAAACTCAGAAATTCCACTTATTTTGGGGCAAAATTCCAGAAATTTCCATTATTTTGGGGCAAAATTGCATAAATTTTTCTTATGTTGAAGCAAAATTGCAGAAATTTCACTTATTTTGGGGTAAAATTGCAGAAATTTCACTTATTTTGGGGCAAAATTGCAAATTTCATTATTTCACAGAAAAAAACAGAAATTTTTCTAATTTTTGGGGCAAAAAGGCAGAAATTCTTAATACTTTGTGGCAAAAATGTAGAAATTCCCCTTATTTTGAGGTAAAAAGGCTGAAATTCCCCTTATTTGGGGGCAAAAAGGCAGAAATTTCGCTTATTTAGGGGCAAAATTGCAAAAATTTCACTTACTTCAGGGTAATAAGTCAGAATTTTTCCTTATTTTGGGGCAAAAAAGACAGGAATTCCCTTCGTTTTGGAGGAAAAAGACAGAAATTCCACTTATTTAGAGGCAAAAAAGCAGAAATTCCCCTTATTTCGGAGCAAAAATGAAGAAATTTCTCTTTTCTATGGCAAAAGGTATGCATTCTTCTTATTTTCCGGCAAAAAGGCAGAAATTCCCCATATTTTGGAGCAAAATTGCAGAAATTTTCCTAATTGTGGGGCAAAAAGGAAGAAATTGCCTATATGTTGGGGCAAAAAGAAAGAAATTCTCCTTATTTTGGGGCAAAACTCAGAAATTCCACTTATTTTGGGGCAAAATTTTAGAAATTTCTCTTATTTTGGGGCAAAATTGCAGAAATTTCACTTATTTTGAGCAAAATTCCAAAAATTTCACTTATTTCAGGGAAAAAAGGTAGAAATTTTTTTAATTTGGGGCAAAAAGAGAAAAATTTTTAATATTTTGTGGCAATAATGCAAAAATTCCCCTTATTTTGAGGTAAAAAGGCTGAAATTCCCCTTATTTGGGGGCAAAAAGGCAGAAATTTCCTATATTTTGGGGCAAGATTGCAGAAATTTCAATTACTTCAGGGTAATAAGTCAGAATTTTTTCTTATTTTGGGGCAAAAAAACAGAAATTCACTTTGTTTTGTAGGAAAAACACAGAAATTCCACTTATTTAGAGGCAAAAAAGCAGAAATTGCCCTTATTTTGGAGCAAAAATGAAGAAATTTCCCTTTTCTATGGCAAAAATTTATGCATTCTTCTTATTTTCGGGCAAAAAGACAGAAATTCCCCGTATTTTGGAGCAAAATTGCCGAAATTCCCCTAATTGTGGGGCAAAAAGGCAGAAATTGCCTATATGTTGGGGCAAAAAGACAGAAATTCTTCTTATTTTGGGGCAAAACTCAGAAATTCCACTTATTTTGGGGCAAAATTCCAGAAATTTCCCTTATTTTGGGGCAAAATTGCATTAATTTTTCTTATTTTGGGGCAAAATTCCAGAAATTTCACTTATTTTTGGGCAAAATTGCAGAAATTTCACTTATTTTGGGGCAAAATTGCAAATTTCACTTATTTCAGAAAAAAAAGGCAGAAATTTTTCAAATTTTTGGGGCAAAAAAGCAGAAATTCTTAATATTTTGTGGCAAAAATGTAGAAATTCCCCTTATTTTGAGGTAAACAGGCTGAAATTCCCCTTATTTGGGGGCAAAAATGCAGAAATTTCGCTTATTTAGGGGCAAAATTGCAGAATTTTCACTAACTTCAGGGTAATAAGTCAGAGATTTTTTTATTTGGGGCCAAAAAGACAGAAATTCCCTTTGTTTTGGGGGAAAAAGACAGAAATTCCACTTATTTAGAGGTAAAAAAGCAGAAATTCCTTTTTTTTGGAGCAAAAATGAAGAAATTTCCCATTTTAATGGCAAAAAGGTATGCATACTTTTTATTTTCAGGCAAAAAGGCAGAAACTCCTCGTATTTTGGACCAAAATTGCAGAAATTCCCTTAATTATGGGGCAAAAATGCAGAAATTCCCTATATGTTAGGGCAAAAAGACAGAAATGCTCTTTATTTTAGGGCAAAACTCAGAAATTCCACTTATTTGGGGGCAAAATTCCAGAAATTTCCTTTATTTTGGGGCAAAATTGCAGAAATTTCACTTATTTTGGGGCAAAAGTGCAGAAATTTCACTTATTTCAGGATAAAAAGGCAGAAATTTTCCTTATTTTGGGGCAAAAAGCAGAAATTCCTAATAATTTGTGGCAAAAATGCAGAAATTCCCCTTATTTTGAGGTAAAAAGCCTGAAATTTCCCTTATTTGGGGGCAAAAAGGCAGAAATTTCACATATTTTGGGGCAAAATTGCAGACATTTCACTTACTTTAGGGTAATAAGTCAGATTTTTTTCTTATTTTGGGTCAAAAAAGACAGAAATTCCCTTTATTTTGGGGAAAAAAGACAGAAATTCCACTATTTAGAGGCAAAAAAGCAGAAATTCCCCTTATTTTTGAGCATAAATCAAGAAATTTCCATTTTTTTTATGGCAAAAAGGTATGCATTCTTCTTATTTTCTGGCAAAAAAGAAGAAATTCCTTGTATTTTGGAGCGAAATTGCAGAAATTCCCCTAATTGTGGAGCAAAAAGGCAGAAATTGCCTATATGTTGGGGCAAAAAGACAGAAATTCTCCTTATTTTGGGGCAAAACTCAGAAATTCCACTTATTATGGGGCAAAATTCCAGAAATTTCCCTTATTTTGGGGCAAAATTGGAGAAATTTCACTTATTTTGGGGCAAAATTGCAGAAATTTCACTTATTTCAGGGAAGAAAGGCAGAAATTTTCCTAATTTTGGGGCAAAAAGGCAGAAATTCCTAATATTTTGTGGCAAAAATGCAGAAATTCCCCTTATTTTGAGGTAAAAAGGCTGAAATTCCCCTTATTTGGGGGAAAAAGGCAGAAATTTCCCTTATTTTGGGGCAAAATTGCAGAAATTTTATTTACTTCAGGGTAATAAGTCAGAATTTTTCCTTATTTTGGGGCAAAAAAGACAGGAATTCCCTTTGTTTTGGAGGAAAAAGACAGAAATTCCACTTATTTAGAGGCAAAAAAGCAGAAATTCCCCTTAATTTGTAGCAAAAAATAAGAAATTTCCATATTTAATGGCAAAAAGGTATGCATTCTTCTTATTTTCAGGCAAAAAGGGAGAAATTCCCTGTATTTTTTAGCTAAATTGCAGAAATTTCCCTAATTGTGGGGCAAAATGGCAGAAATTCCCTATATGTTAGGGCAAAAAGGAAGAAAATCTCTTTATTTTGGGGCAAAACTCTGAAATTCCAATTAGTTTGGGGCAAAATTCCAGAAATTTCCCTTATTTTGGGGCAAAATTGCATAATTTTTTTTTATTTTGGGGCAAAATTGCAGAAATTTCACTTATTTTGTGGCAAAATTGCAGAAATTTCACTTATTTCAAGGAAAAAAGGCAGAAATTTTCCTTATTTTAGGGAAAAAATGCAGAAATTCCTAATATTTTGTGGAAAAAATGCAGAAATTCCCATTATTTTGATGGAAAAAAACCTAAATTCCCCTTATTTGGGGGCAAAAAGGCAGAAATTTTTCATATTTTGGGGCAAAATTGCAGAAATTTCACTTACTTCAGGGTAATAAGTCAGAATTTTTCCTTATTTTGGGGCAAAAAATACAGAAATTCCCTTTGTTTTGGGGGAAAAAGACAGAAATTCCACTTCTTTAGAGGCAAAAAAGCAGAAATTCCCCTTATTATGGAGCAAAAATGAAGAAATTTCCCTTTTTTATGGCAAAAAGATATGCATTCTTCTTATTTTCGGGCAAAAAGGCAGAAATTCCCCGTATTTTGGAGCTAAATTGCAGAAATTCCCCTAATGGTGGGGCAAAAAGGCAGAAATTCCCTATATGTTGGGGCAAAAAGACAGAAATTCTCTTTATTTTGGGGCAAAACTCAGAAATTCCACTTATTTTGGGGCAAAATTCCAGAAATTTCCCTTCTTTTGGGGCAAAATTGCAGAAATTTCACTTATTTTGGGGCAAAATTGCAGAAATTTGACTTATTTCAGGGAAAAAAGCAGAAATTTTCTTATTTGGTAGCAAAAATGCAGTAATTCCTAATATTTTGTGGCAAAATGCAAAAATTCCCCTTATTTTGAGGTAAAAAGGCTGAAATTCTTATTTGGGGGCAAAAAGGCAAAAATTTCCCTTCTTTTGGGGCAAAATTGCAGAAATTCCCCTAATTGTGGGGCAAAAAGGCAGAAATTCTCTATATGTAGGGGGCAAAAATACAGAAATTCTTATTTTGGGGCAAAACTCAGAAATTCCACTTATTTTGGGGCAAAACTCCCGAAATTTCCTTTATTTTGGGGCAAAATTGCAGAAATTTCCCTTATTTTGGGGCAAAATTGGAGAAATTTCACTTATTTTGGGGCAAAATTGCAGAAATTTTACTTATTTCAAGGAAAAAAGGCAGAAATTTTTCTTATTTTGGGTCAAAAAAGAAAGGAATTCCTTTTGTTTTGAGGGAAAAAGACAGAAATTCCACTTATTTAGAGGCAAAAAAGCAGAATTTCCCCTTATTTTGGAGCAAAAATGAAGAAATTTCCCTTTTTTATGGCAAAAAGTTATGCATTTTTCTTATTTTCGGGCAAAAAGGCAGAAATTCCCCGTATTTTGGAGCAAAATTGCAGAAATTCCCCTAATTGTGGGGCAAAAAGGACAAAATTCCCTATATGTTGGGGCAAAAAAACAGAAATTCTTCTTATTTTGGGGCAAAACTCAGAAATTCTACTTATTTTGGGGTAAAATTTCAGAAATTTCCCTTATTTTGGGGCAAAATTGCAGAAATTACCCTAATTTTGGGGCAAAATTCCAGCAATTTCCCTTCTTTTGGGGCAAAATTGCAGAAATTTCACTTATTTTGGGGCAAAATTGCAGAAATTTGACTTAATCAGAGAAAAAATGCAGAAATTTTGTTATTTTGGGGCAAAAGGCAGTAATTCCTAATCTTTTGTGGCAAAAATGCAGAAATTTTCATTATTTTGAGGTAAAAAGGCTGAAATTCCCCTTATTTGGGGGCAAAAAGGCAGAAATTTCGCTTATTTAGGGGCAAAATTGCAGAAATTTCACTTACTTCAGGGTAATAAGTCAGAATTTTTCCTTATTTTGGGGCAAAAAAGACAGGAATTCCCTTTTTTTTGGAGGAAAAAGACAGAAATTCCACTTATTTAGAGGCAAAAAAGCAGAAATTCCCTTTATTTCGGAGCAAAAATGAAGAAATTTCCCTTTTCTATGGCAAACGGTATGCATTCTTCTTATTTTCCGGCAAAAAGGCAGAAATTCCCCGTATTTTGGAGCAAAATTGCAGAAATTTCCCTAATTGTGGGGCAAAAAGGCAGAAATTGCCTATATGTTGGGGCAAAAAGACAGAAATTCTCCTTATTTTGGGGCAAAACTCAGAAATTCCACTTATTTTGGGGCAAAATTTTAGAAATTTCTCTTATTTTGGGGCAAAATTGCAGGAATTTCACTTATTTTGGGCAAAATTCCAAAAATTTCACTTGTTTCAGGGAAAAAAGGCAGAAATTTTTTTTATTTTGGGGCAAAAATTCAGAAATTTTTAATATTTTGTGTCAAAAATGCAGAAATTCCCCTTATTTTGAGGTAAAAAGGCTGAAATTCCCCTTATTTGGGGGCAAAAAGGCAGAAATTTCCTATATTTTGGGGCAAAATTGCAGAAATTTCAATTACTTCAGGGTAATAAGTCAGAATTTTTTCTTATTTTGGGGCAAAAAAAAAGAAATTCACTTTGTTTTGAAGGAAAAACACAGAAATTCCACTTATTTAGAGGCAAAAAAGCAGAAATTCCCCTTATTTTGGAGCAAAAATGAAGAAATTTCGCTTTTCTATGGCAAAAAGTTATGCATTCTTCTTATTTTCGGGCAAAAAGGCAGAAATTCTCCGTATTTTGGAGCAAAATTGCAGAAATTCCCCTAATTGTGGGGCAAAAAGGCAGAAATTGCCTATATGTTTGGGCAAAAAGTCAGAAATTCTCCTTATTTGTGGGCAAAACTTAGAAATTCCACTTATTTTGGGGCAAAATTCCAGAAATTTCCCTTATTTTGGGGCAAAATTGCATAAATTTTTCTTATTTTGGGGCAAAATTGCAGAAATTTCACTTATTTTGGGGAAAAATTGCAGAAATTTTACTTATTTTGGGGCAAAATTGCAAATTTCACTTATTTCAGGGAAAAAAGGCAGAAATTTTTCTAATTTTTTGGGCAAAATGGGAGAAATTCTTAATATTTTGTGGCAAAAGTGTAGAAATTCCCCTTATTTTGAGGTAAAAATGCTGAAATTCCCCTTATTTGGGGGCAAAAAGGCAGAAATTTTGCTTATTTTGGGGCAAAATTGCAGAATTTTCACTTACTTCAGGGTAATAACTCAGAGATTTTTTTATTTTGGGGCCAAAAAGACAGAAATTCCCTTTGTTTTGGGGGAAAAAGACAGAAATTCCACTAATTTAGAGGCAAAAAAGCAGAAATTCCCCTTTTTTGAAGCAAAAATGTAGAAATTTTTCTTTTTTATGGCAAAAAGGTATGAATACTTCTTATTTTCGGGCAAAAAGGCAGAAACTCCTCGTATTTTGGAGCAAAATTGCAGAAATTCCCCTAAATATGGGGCAAAAAGTCAGAAATTCCCTATATGTTAGGGCAAAAAGACAGAAATTCTCTTTATTTTGGGGCAAAACTCAGAAATTCTACTTATTTTGGGGCAAAAATTCAGAAATTTCCTTTATTTTGGGGCAAAATTGCAGAAATTATACTTATTATGGGGCAAAAGTGCAGAAATTTCACTTATTTCAGGATAAAAAGGCAGAAATTTTCCTTATTTAGGGGCAAAAAGCAGAAATTCCTAATATTTTGTGGCAAAAATGCAGAAATTCCCCTTATTTTGAGGTAAAAAGCCTGAAATTCCCCTTATTTGGGGGCAAAAAGGCAGAAATTTCCCATATTTTGGGGCAAAATTGCAGACATTTCACTTACTTCAGGGTAATAAGTCAGAATTTTTTCTTATTTTGGGTCAAAAAATACAGAAATTCCGTTTGTTTTGGGGAAAAAAGACAGAAATTCCACTTATTTAGAGGCAAAAAAGCAGAAATTCCCCTTATTTTTTAGCATAAATCAAGAAATTTCCATTTTTTATGGCAAAACGGTATGCATTCTTCTTATTTTCGGGCAAAAAGGCAAAAATTCACGGTATTTTGGAGCAAAATTGCAGAAATTTGCCTAATTGTGGGGCAAAAAGGCAGAAATTGCCTATATGTTGGGGCAAAAAGACAGAAATTCTCCTTATTTTGGGGCAAAACTTAGAAATGCCACTTATTTTGGGGCAAAATTCCAGAAATTTCCCTTATTTTGGGGCAAAATTGGAGAAATTTCACTTATTTTGGGGCAAAATTGCAGAAATTTCACTTATTTCAGGAAAAAAAGGCAGTTTTCTTATTTTGAAGCAAAAAGTCAGAAATTCCTAATATTTTGTTGCAAAAATGCAGAAATTCCCCTTATTTTGAGGTAAAAAGGCTGAAATTCCCCTTATTTGGGGGAAAAAGGCAGAAATTTCCTTTATTTTGGGGCAAAATTGCAGAAATTTCACTTACTTCAGGGTAATAAGTCAGAATTTTTTTTTATTTTGGGGCAAAAAAGACAGGAATTCCCTTTGTTTTGGAGGAAAAAGACAGAAATTCCACTTATTTAGAGGCAAAAAAGCAGAAATTCCCCTAATTTGTAGCAAAAATTAAAAAATTTCCCTATTTTATGGCAAAAAGGTATGCATTCTTCTTATTTTCAGGCAAAAAGGCAGAAATTTTCCGTATTTTTGAGCTAAATTGCAGAAATTTCCCTAATTGTGGGGCAAAAAGGCAGAAATTCCCTATATATTAGGGCAAAAAGACATAAAATCTCCTTATTTTGGGGCAAAACTATGAAATTCCACTTAGTTTGGGGCAAAATTCCAGAAATTTCCCTTATTTTGGGGCAAAATTGCAGATATTTTCCTTATTTTGGGTCAAAATTGCAGAAATTTCACTTATTTTGTGGCAAAATTGCTGAAATTTAACTTATTTCAAAAAAAAAGGCAGAAATTTTCCTTATTTTAGGGCAAAAATTCAAAAATTCCTAATATTTTGTGGCAAAAATGCAAAAATTCCCCTTATTTTGAGGTAAAAAGGCTGAAATTCTTCTTATTTGGGGGCAAAAAGACAGAAATTTCCCTTATTTTGGGGCAAAATTGCAGAAATTCCCCTAATTGTGGGGCAAAAAGGCAGAAATTCTCTATATGTTGGGGGCAAAAATACAGAAATTCTTCTTATTTTGGGGCAAAACTCAGAAATTCCACTTATTTTGGGGCAAAACTCCCGAAATTTCCTTTATTTTGGGGCAAAATTGCAGAAATTTCCCTTATTTTGGGGCAAAATTGGAGAAATTTCACTTATTTTGCGGCAAAATTGCAGAAATTTTACTTATTTCAGGGAAAAAAGGCAGAAATTTTCCTTATTTTGGGGCAAAAAAAAAAAAAAGGAATTCCTTTTGTTTTGGGGGAAAAAGACAGAAATTCCACTTATTTAGAGGCAAAAAAGCAGAAATTCCCCTTATTTTGGAGCAAAAATGAAGAAATTTCCCTTTTTTATGGCCAAAAGTTATGCATTCTTCTTATTTTCGGGCAAAAAGGCAGAAATTCCCCGTATCTTGGAGCAAAATTGCAGAAAATCCCCTAATTGTGGGGCAAAAAGGCAGAAATTGCCTATATGTTGGGGCAAAAAGACAAAAATTCTCCTTATTTGTGGGCAAAACTCAGAAATTCCACTTATTTTGGGGCAAAATTTCTGAAATTTCCCTTATTTTGGGGCAATATTGCAGAAATTTCACTTATTTTGGGGCAAAATTGCAGAAATTTCACTTATTCTGGGGCAAAATTGCAGAAATTTCACTTATTTTGGGGTAAAATTGCAAATTTCACTTATTTCAGGGAAAAAAGGCAGAAATTTTTCTAATTTTTGGGGCAAAAAGGCAGAAATTCTTAATATTTTGTGGCAAAAATGTAGAAATTCCCCTTATTTTGAGGTAAAAATGCTGAAATTCCCCTTATTTGGGAGCAAAAAGGCAGATATTTCCTATATTTTGGGGCAAAATTGCAGAAATTTTAATTACTTCATGGTAATAAGTCAGAACTTTTCCTTATTTTGGGGCAAAAAAGACAGGAATTCCCTTTGTTTTGGAGGAAAATGACAGAAATTCCACTTATTTAGAGGCAAAAAAGCAGAAATTCCCCTTATTTTGTAGCAAAAATTAAGAAATTTCCCTATTTTATGGCAAAAAGGTATGCATTCTTCTTATTTTCAGGCAAAAAGGCAGAAATTCCCCGTATTTTTGAGCTAAATTGCAGAAATTTCCCTAATTGTGTGGCAAAAAGGCAGAAATTCCCTATATGTTAGGGCAAAAAGACAGAAAATCTCCTTATTTTGGGGCAAAACTCTGAAATTCCACTTAGTTTGGGGCAAAATTCCAGAAATTTCCCTTATTTTTGGGGCAAAATTGCAGAAATTTCACTTATTTTGGGGCAAAATTGCAGAAATTTCACTTATTTTGTGGCAAAATTGCAGAAATTTAACTTATTTCAGGGAAAAAAGGCAGAAATTTTCCTTATTTTAGGGCAAAAATGCAAAAATTCCTAATATTTTGTGGCAAAAATGCAAAAATTCCCCTTATTTTGAGGTAAAAAGGCTGAAATTCTTCTTATTTGGGGGCAAAAAGACAGAAATTTCCCTTATTTTGGGGCAAAATTGAAGAAATTCCCTTAATTGTGGGGCAAAAAGGCAGAAATTCTCTATATGTTGGGGGCAAAAATACAGAAATTCTTCTTATTTTGGGGCAAAACTCAGAAATTCCACTTATTTTGGGGCAAAACTCCCGAAATTTCCTATATTTTGGGTCAAAATTGCAGAAATTTCCCTTATTTTGGGGCAAAATTGGAGAAATTTCACTTATTTTGGGGCAAAATTGCAGAAATTTTACTTATTTCAGGGAAAAAAGGCAGAAATTTTCCTTATTTTGGGGCAAGAAAAAAAAAGGAATTCCTTTTGTTTTGGGGGAAAAAGACAGAAATTCCACTTATTTAGAGGCAAAAAAGCAGAAATTCCCCTTATTTTGGAGCAAAAATGAAGAAATTTCCCTTTTTTATGGCAAAAAGGTATGCATTCTTCTTATTTTCGGGCAAAAAGGCAGAAATTCCCCGTATTTTGGAGCAAAATTTCAGAAATTCCCCTAATTGTGGGGCAAAAAGGCAAAAATTCCCTATATGTTGGGGCAAAAAAACAGAAATTTTCTTTATTTTGGGGCAAAACTCAGAAATTCCACTTATTTTGGGGCAAAATTCCAGAAATTTCCCTTACTTTGGGGCAAAATTGCAACAATTTCACTTATTTTGGGCAAAATTGCAGAAATTTCACTTATTTCAGGGAATAAAAGCAGAAATTTTTTTATTTTGGGGCAAAAAGGCAGAAATTCCTAATATTTTGAGGTAAAAATTCAGAAATTCCCCTTATTTTGAGGTAAAAAGGATGAAATTTCCCTTATTTGGGGGAAAAAACAGAGATTTCCCTTATTTTGGGGCAAAATTGCAGAAATTTCACTTATTTTAGGGTAATAAGACAGAAAATTTCCTTATGTTGGGGCAAAAAATACAGAAATTCCCTTTGTTTTGGGGGAAAAAGACAGAAATTCCACTTATTTAGAGGCAAAAAAGCAGAAATTCCTTTTATTTTGGAGCAAAAATGAAGAAATTTCCCTTTTTTATGGCAAAAAGGTATGCATTCTTCTTATTTTCTGGCAAAAGGCAGAAATTCTCCGTATTTTGGAGCAAAATTGCAGAAATTCCCCTAATTGTGGGGCAAAAAGGCAAAAATTCCCTATATGTTGGGGCAAAAAAACAGAAATTCTCCTTATTTTGGGGCAAAACTCAGAAATTCCACTTATTTTGGGGCAAAATTCCAGAAATTTCCCTTACTTTGGGGCAAAATTGCAAAAATTTCAATTATTTTGGGCAAAATTGCAGAAATTTCACTTATTCAGGGTTAAAAGCAGAAATTTTCTTATTTTGGGGCAAAAAGGCAGAAATCCCTAATATTTTGTGGCAAAAATGCAAAAATTCCCCTTATTTTGAGGTAAAAAGGCTGAAATTTCCCTTATTTGGGGGAAAAAAAACAGAGATTTCCCTTATTTTGGGGCAAAATTGTAGAATTTTCACTTATTTTAGGGTAATAAGTCAGAAAATTTCCTTATGTTGGGGCAAAAAATGCAGAAATTCCCTTTGTTTTGGGGGGAAAAGACAGAAATTCCACTTATTAAGAGGCAAAAAAGCAGAAATTCCTTTTATTTTGGAGCAAAAATGAAGAAATTTCCCTTTTTTATGGCAAAAAGGTATGCATTCTTCTTATTATCTGGCAAAAAGGCAGAAATTCCCCGTATTTTGGAGCAAAATTGCAGAAATTCCCCTAATTGTGGGGCAAAAAGGCAGAAATTCCCTATATGTTAGGGCAAAAATACAGAAATTCTCCTTATTTTGGGGCAAACTCAGAAATTCCACTTATTTTGGGGAAAAATTTCAGAAATTTCCCTTATTTTGGGGCAAAATTGCTGAAATTACCCTTATTTTGGGGCAAAATTCCAGCAATTTCCCTTCTTTTGGGGCAAAATTGCAGAAATTTTACTTATTTTGGGGCAAAATTGCAGAAATTGGACTTAATCAGAGAAAAAATGCAGAAATTTTCTTATTTTGGGGCAAAAAGGCAGTAATTCCTAATCTTTTGTGGCAAAAATGCAGAAATTCCCATTATTTTTAGGTAAAAAGGCTGAAATTCCCCTTATTTGGGGGCAAAAAAGCCGAAATTTTCATTATTTGGGGGCAAAATTGCAGAAATTCCCTTAATTGTGAGGCAAAAAGGCAGAAATTCTCTATATGTTGGGGCAAAAAGACAGAAATTCTCCTTATTTTGGGGCAAAACTAAGAAATTCCACTTATTTTGAGGCAAAATTCCAGAAATTTCCCTTATTTTGGGGCAAAATTGGAGAAATATCACTTATTTTAGGGCAAAATTGAAGAAATTTCACTTATTTCAGAAAAAAAAGGCAGAAATTTTTTTTTATATTGGGGCAAAAAAGCCAGGAATTTTCTATGTTTTGGGGGAAAAATACAGAAATTCTACTTATTTAGAGGCAAAAAAGCAGAAATTCCCCTTATTTTGGAGCAAAAATGAAGAAATTTCCCTTTTTTATGGCAAAAAGTTATGCATTCTTCTTATTTTCGGGCAAAAAGGCAGAAATTTCCCGTATTTTGGAGCAAAATTGCAGAAATTCCCCTACTTGTGGGGCAAAAAGGCAGAAATTCTCTATACGTTGGGGCAAAAAACAGAAATTCTCCTTATTTTAGGGCAAAACTCAGAAATTCCACTTATTTTGGGGCAAAATTCCAGAAATTTCACTTATTTTGGGGCAAAATTGCAGAAATTTCACTTATTTTGGGGCAAAATTGCAGAAATTTCACTTATTTTGGGGCAAAATTGCAAATTTCACTTATTTCAGGGAAAAGAGGCAGAAATTTTTCTAATTTTTGGGGCAAAAGGCAGAAATTCTTAAAATTTTGTGTCAAAAATGTAGAAATTCCTCTTATTTTGAGGAAAAAAGGCTGAAATTCACCTTATTTGGGGGCAAAAAGGCAGAAATTTCGCTTATTTAGGGGCAAAATTGCAGAATTTTCACTTATTTCAGGGTAATAAGTCAGAATTTTTTCTTATTTTGGGTCAAAAAAGACAGAAATTCCCTATGTTTTGGGGAAAAAAACAGAAATTCCACTTATTTAGAGGCAAAAAAGCAGAAATTCCCCTTGTTTTGGAGCAAAAATCAAGAAATTTCCATTTTTTATGGCAAAAAGGTATGCATTCTTCTTATTTTCGGGCAAAAAAGAAGAAATTCCCCGTATTTTGGAACAAAATTGCAGAAATTCCCCTAATTGTGGGGCAAAAAGGCAGAAATTGCCTATATGTTGAGGCAAAAAGACAGAAATTCTCCTTATTTTGGGGCAAAACTCAGAAATTCCACTTACTTTGGGGCAAAATTCCAGAAATTTCTCTTCTTTTGAGGCAAAATTGCAGAAATTTCACTTATTTTGGGGCAAAAATGCAGAAATTTGACTTATTTCAGGGAAAAAAAGCAGAAATTTTCTTATTTTGTAGCAAAAAGGCAGTAATTCCTAATATTTTGTGGCAAAAATGCAGAAATTCCCCTTATTTTGAGATAAAAAGGCTGAAATTCCCCTTATTTGGGGCAAAAAGGCAGAAATTTTTCATATTTTGGGGCAAAATTGCAGAAATTTCACTTACTTCAGGGTAAAAAGTCAGAATTTTTCCTCATTTTGGGGCCAAAAATACAGAAATTCCCTTTGTTTTGGGGGAAAAAGACAGAAATTCCACTTATTTAGAGGCAAATAAACAGAAATTCCCCTTATTATGGAGCAAAAATGAAGAAATTTCCCTTTTTTATGGCAAAAAGATATGCATTCTTCTTATTTTCGAGCAAAAAGGCAGAAATTCCCCGTATTTTGGAGCTTAGTTGAAGAAATTCCCCTAATTGTGGGGCAAAAAGGCAGAAATTTTCTATATGTTGGGGCAAAAAGACAGAAATTCTCCTTATTTTGGGGCAAAACTCAGAAATTCCACTTATTTTGGGGAAAAATTCCAGAAATTTCCATTCTTTTGAGGCAAAATTGCAGAAATTTCACTTATTTTGGGGCAAAATTGCAGAAATTTGACTTATTTCAGGGAAAAAAAGCAGAAATTTTCTTATTTTGTAGCAAAAAGGCAGTAATTCCTAATATTTTGTGGCAAAAATGCAGAAATTCCCCTTATTTTGAGGTAAAAAGGCTGAAATTCTTCTTATTTGGGGGCAAAAAGGCAGAAATTTCCCTTATTTTGGGGCAAAACTCAGAAATTCCACTTATTTTGGGGCAAAATTTCAGAAATTTTCCTTATTTTGAGGCAAAATTGCAGAATTTCACTTATTTTGGGGCAAAATTGCAGAAATTTCACTTATTTCATGGATAAAAAGCAGAAGTTTTCTTATTTTGAAGCAAAAATCCAGAAATTCCTAATATTTTATGGCAAAAATGCAGAAATTCCCCTTATTTTGAGGTAAAAAGGCTGAAATTCCCCCTATTTGGGGGAAAAAGGCAGAAATTTCCCTTATTTTGGGGCAAAATTGCAGAAATTTCACTTACTTCAGGAAATAAGTCAGAATTTTTCCTTATTTTGGGGCAAAAAAGACAGGAATTCCCTTTGTTTTGGAGGAAAAAGACAGAAATTCCACTTATTTAGAGGCAAAAAAGCAGAAATTCCTCTTATTTTATAGCAAAAATTAAGAAATTTCCCTTTTTTATGGCAAAAAGTTATGCATTCTTCCTATTTTCAGGCAAAAACAGAAATTCCACGTATTTTGGAGCAAAATTGCAGAAATTTCCCTAATTATGGGGCAAAAGGCAGAAATTCTCCTTATTTTGGGGCAAAACTCTGAAATTCCACTTAGTTTGGGGCAAAATTCCAGAAATTTCCATTTATTGAGACAAAATTGCAGAAATTTCACTTATTTTGGGGCAAAATTGCAGAAATTTCACTTATTTTGTGGCAAAATTGCAGAAATTTCACTTATTTCAGGGAAGAAAGGCAGAAATTTTCCTTATTTTAGGGCAAAAATGCAGAAATTCCTAAATTTTGTGGCAAAAATGCAGAAATTCCCATTATTTTGAGATAAAAAGGCTGAAATTCCCCTTATTTGGGGGCAAAAAAGCAGAAATTTTTCATATTTTGGGGCAAAATTGCAGAAATTTCACTTACTTCAGGGTAATAAGTCAGAATTTTTCCTTATTTTGGGGCAAAAAATACAGAAATTCCCTTTGTTATGGAGGAAAAAGACAGAAATTCCACTTATTTAGAGGCAAAAAGCAGAAATTCATTTTATTTTGGGGCAAAATTCCAGAAATTTCCCTTCTTTTGGGGCAAAATTGCAGAAATTTCACTTATTTTGTGGCAAAATTGCAGAAATTTGACTTAATCAGAGAAAAAAGGCAGAAATTTTCTTATTTTGGGGCAAATAGGCAGTAATTCCTAATCTTTTTTATTCCCCTTATTTTGTGATAAAAAGGCTGAAATTCCCCTTATTTGGGGGCAAAAATGCAGAAATTTTCCTTATTTTGTGGCAAAATTGCAGAAATTCCCTTAATTGTGAGGCAAAAAGGCAGAAATTCTCTATATGTTGGGGCAAAAATACAGAAATTCTCCTTATTTTGGGGCAAAACTAAGAAATTCCACTTATTTTGGGGCAAAATTCCAGAAATTTCCCTAATTTTGGGGCAAAATTGAAGAAATTTCCCTTATTTTGTGGCAAAATTGGAGAAATTTCAATTATTTTGGGGCAAAATTGCAAAAATTTCACTTATTTCAGGGAAAAAAGGCAGAAATTTTGTTTATATTGGGGCAAAAAAGACAGGAATTTTCTATGTTTTGGGGGAAAAAGACAGAAATTCCACTTATTTAGAGGCAAAAAAGCAGAAATTCCCCTTATTTTGGAGCAAAAATGAATAAATTTCCATTTTTTATGGCAAAAAGGTATGCATTCTTCTTATTTTCCGGCAAAAGGCAGAAATTCCCCGTATTTTGGATCAAAATTGCAGAAATTCCCCAAGTTGTGGGGCAAAAAGGCAGAAATTCTCTATATGTTGGGGCAAAAAGACAGAAATTCTCCTTATTTTGGGGCTAAACTCAGAAATTCCACTTATTTTGGGGCAAATTTCCAAAAATTTCCCTTCTTTTGGCGCAAAATTGCAGAAATTTCACTTATTTTGGGGCAAAATTGCAGAAATTTCATATATTTTGGGTCAAAATTGCAAATTTCACTTATTTCAGGGAAAAAGGCAGAAATTTTTCTAATTTTTGGGGCAAAAAGGCAGAAATTCTTAATATTTTGTGACAAAAATGTAGAAATTCCCCTTATTTTGAGGTAAAAAGGCTGAAATTCCCCTTATTTGGGGGCAAAAAGGCAAAAATTTCGCTTATTTATGGGAAAAATTGCAGAATTTTCACTTACTTCAGGGTAATAAGTCAGAGTTTTTTTTTATTTTGTGGCCAAAAAGACAGAAATTCCCTTTGTTTTGGGGGAAAAAGACAGAAATTCCACTTATTTAGAGGCAAAAAAGCAGAAATTCCCCTTTTTTGGAGCAAAAATGAAGAAATTTTTCTTTTTTATGGCAAAAAGGTATGCATACTTCTTATTTTCGGGCAAAAAGGCAGAAACTCCTCGTATTTTGGAACAAAATTGATGAAATTCCCCTAAATATGGGACAAAAAGGAAGAAATTCCCTATATGTTAGGGCAAAAAGACAGAAATTCTCTTTATTTTGGGGCAAAACTCAGAAATTCCACTTATTTTGGGGCAAAATTCCAGAAATTTCCCTTATTTTGGGGCAAAATTGCAGAAATTTCACTTATTTGGGGGCAAAATTGCAGAAATTTCACTTATTTCAGTATAAAAAGGCAGAAATTTTTCTTATTTTGGGGCAAAAAGCAGAAATTCCTAATATTTTGTGGAAAAAATGCAGAAATTCCTCTTATTTTGAGGCAAAAAGCCTGAAATTTCCCTTATTTGGAGGCAAAAAGGCAGAAATTTCCCATATTTTGGGGCAAAATTGCAGAAATTTCACTTACTTCAGGGTAATAAGTCAGAATTTTTCCTTATTTTGGGGCAAAAAATACAGAAATTCCCTTTGTTTTGAAGGAAAAAGTCAGAAATTCCACTTATTTAGAGGCAAAAAAGCAGAAATTCCCCTTATTTTGGAGCAAAAATGAAGAAATTTCCCTATTTTATGGCAAAAAAATATGCATTCTTCTAATTTTCAGGCAAAAAGGCAGAAATTCCCCGTATTTTGGAGCAAAATTGCAGAAATTTCCCTAATTGTGGGGCAAAAAGGCAGAAATTCCATATATGTTAGGGCAATAAGACAGAAATTCTCCTTATTTTGGGGCAAAATTCTGAAATTCCACTTAGTTTGGGGCAAAATTCCAGAAATTTCCCTTATTTTGGGGCAAAATTGCAGAAATTTCTTTTATTTTGGGGCAAAATTGCAGAAATTTCAATTATTTTGTGGCAAAATTGCAGAAATTTCACTTATTTCAGGGAAAAAAGGCAGAAATTTTTGTTATTTTAGGGCAAAAATGCAGAAATTCCTAATATTTTGTGGCAAAAATGCAGAAATTCCCCTTATTTTGAGATAAAAAGGCTGAAATTCACCTTATTTCGGGGCAAAAAGGCAGAAATTTTTCATATTTTGGGGCAAAATTGCAGAAATTTCACTTACTTCAGGGTAATAAGTCAGAATATTTCCTTATTTTGGGGCAAAAAATACAGAAATTCCCTTTGTTTTGGGGGAAAAAGACAGAAATTCCACTTATTTAGAGGCAAAAAAGCAGAAATTCCCCTTATTATGGAGCAAAAATGAAGAAATTTCCATTTTTTATTGCAAAAAGATATGCATTCTTCTTATTTTCGGGCAAAAAGGCAGAAATTCCCCGTATTTTCGAGCTAAATTGCAGAAATTCCCCTAATTGTGGGGCAAAAAGGCAGAAATTCCCTATATGTTGGGGCAAAAAGACAGAAATTCTCCTTATTTTGGGGCAAAACTCAGAAATTCCACTTATTTTGGGACAAAATTCCAGAAATTTCCCTTCTTTTGAGGCAAAATTGCAGAAATTTCACTTATTTTGGGGCAAAATTGCAGAAATTTGACTTATTTCAGGGAAAAAAGCAGAAATTTTCTTATTTTGTAGCAAAAAGGCAGTAATTCCTAATATTTTGTGGCAAAAATGCAGAAATTCCTATTATTTTGAGATAAAAAGGCTGAAATTCCCCTTATTTGGGGGCAAATAGGCAGAAATTTTTCATATTTTGGGGCAAAATTGCAGAAATTTCACTTACTTCAGGGTAATAAGTCAGAATTTTTCCTCATTTTGGGGCCAAAAATACAGAAATTCCCTTTGCTTTGTGGGAAAAAGACAGAAATTCCACTTATTTAGAGGCAAATAAGCAGAAATTCCCCTTATTATGGAGCAAAAATGAAGAAATTTCCCTTTTTTATGGCAAAAAGATATGCATTCTTCTTATTCTCGGGCAAAAAGGCAGAAATTCCCCGTATTTTGGAGCTAAGTTGCAGATATTCCCCTAATTGTGGGGCAAAAAGGCAGAAATTTTCTATATGTTGGGGCAAAAAGACAGAAATTCTCCTTATTTTGGGGCAAAACTCAGAAATTCCACTTATTTTGGGGCAAAATTCCAGAAATTTCCATTCTTTTGAGGCAAAATTGCAGAAATTTCACTTATTTTGGGGCAAAATTGCAGAAATTTGACTTATTTCAGGGAAAAAAAGCAGAAATTTTCTTATTTTGTAGCAAAAAGGCAGTAATTCCTGATATTTTGTGGCAAAAATGCAAAAATTCCCCTTATTTTGAGGTAAAAAGGCTGAAATTCTTCTTATTTGGGGGCAAAAATGCAGAAATTTCCCTTATTTTGGGGCAAAACTCAGAAATTCCACTTATTTTGGGGCAAAATTCCAGAAATTTTCCTTATTTTGAGGCAAAATTGCAGAATTTCACTTATTTTGGGGCAAAATTGCAGAAATTTCACTTATTTCAGGGAAAAAAATCAGAAGTTTTCTTATTTTGAAGCAAAAAACCAGAAATTCCTAATATTTTGTGGCAAAAATGCAGAAATTGCCGTTATTTTGAGGTAAAAAGGCTGAAATTCCCCCTATTTGGGGGAAAAGGCAGAAATTTCCCTTATTTTGGGGCAAAATTGCAGAAATTTCACTTACTTCAGGGTAATAAGTCAGAATTTTTCCTTATTTGGGGCAAAAAAGACAGGAATTCCCTTTGTTTTGGAGGAAAAAGACAGAAATTCCACTTATTTAGAGGCAAAAAAGCAGAAATTCCCCTTATTTTATAGCAAAAATTAAGAAATTTCCCTATTTTATGGCAAAAAGTTATGCATTCTTCCTATTTTCAGGCAAAAACAGAAATTCCACGTATTTTGGAGCAAAATTGCAGAAATTTTTCTAATTATGGGGCAAAAAGGCAGAAATTCTCCTTATTTTGGGGCAAAACTCTGAAATTCCACGTAGTTTGGGGCAAAATTCCAGAAATTTCCCTTATTTTGGGGCAAAATTGCAGAAATTTCACTTATTTTGGGCCAAAACTGCAGAAATTTCACTTATTTTGTGGCAAAATTGCAGAAATTTCACTTATTTAAGGGAAAAAAGCCAGAAATTTTCCTTATTTTAGGGCAAAAATGCAGAAATTCTTAATATTCTGTGGCAAAAATGCAGAAATTCCCATTATTTTGAGATAAAAAAGCTGAAATTCCCCTTATTTGGGGGCAAAAAGGCAGAAATTTTTCATATTTTGGGGCAAAAAAACAGAAATTCCCCTTTTTTGGAGCAAAAATGAAGAAATTTTTCTTTTTTATGGCAAAAAGGTATGCATACTTCTTTTTTTCGGGCAAAAAGGCAGAAAGTCCTCGTATTTTGGAACAAAATTGATGAAATTCCCCTACATATGGGACAAAAAGGAAGAAATTCCCTATATGTTAGGGCAAAAAGACAGAAATTCTCTTTATTTTGGGGCAAAACTCAGAAATTCCACTTATTTTGGGGCAAAATTCCAGAAATTTCCCTTATTTTGGGGCAAAATTGCAGAAATTTCACTTATTTGGGGGCAAAATTGCAGAAATTTCACTTATTTCAGTATAAAAAGGCAGAAATTTTCCTTATTTTGGGGCAAAAAGCAGAAATTCCTAATATTTTGTGGAAAAAATGCAGAAATTCCCCTTATTTTGAGGCAAAAAGCCTGAAATTCCCCTTATTTGGGGGAAAAAAGGCAGAAATTTCCCATATTTTGGGGCAAAATTGCAGAAATTTCAATTACTTCAGGGTAATAAGTCAGAATTTTTCCTTATTTTGGGGCAAAAAATACAGAAATTCCCTTTGTTTTGAAGGAAAAAGTCAGAAATTCCACTTATTTAGAGGCAAAAAAGCAGAAATTCCCCTTATTTTGGAGCAAAAATGAAGAAATTTCCCTATTTTATGGCAAAAAAATATGCATTCTTCTAATTTTCAGGCAAAAAGGCAGAAATTCCCCGTATTTTGGAGCAAAATTGCAGAAATTTCCCTAATTGTGGGGCAAAAAGGCAGAAATTCCATATATGTTAGGGCAAAAAGACAGAAATTCTCCTTATTTTGGGGCAAAATTCTGAAATTCCACTTAGTTTGGGGCAAAATTCCAGAAATTTCCCTTATTTTGGGGCAAAATTGCAGAAATTTCTTTTATTTTGGGGCAAAATTGCAGAAATTTCAATTATTTTGGGGCAAAATTGCAGAAATTTGACTTATTTCAGGGAAAAAAGCAGAAATTTTCTTATTTTGTAGCAAAAAGGCAGTAATTCCTAATATTTTGTGGCAAAAAATGCAGAAATTGCCCTTATTTTGAGGTAAAAAAACTGAAATTCCCCCTATTTGGGGGAAAAAGGCAGAAATTTCCCTTACTTTGGGGCAAAATTGCAGAAATTTCACTTACTTCAGGGTAATAAGTCAGAATTTTTCCTTATTTGGGGCAAAAAAGACAGGAATTCCCTTTGTTTTGGAGGAAAAAGACAGAAATTCCACTTATTTAGAGGCAAAAAAGCAGAAATTCCCCTTATTTTATAGCAAAAATTAAGAAATTTCCCTATTTTATGGCAAAAAGTTATGCATTCTTCCTATTTTCAGGCAAAAACAGAAATTCCACGTATTTTGGAGCAAAATTGCAGAAATTTCCCTAATTATGAGGCAAAAATCCAGAAATTCTCCTTATTTTGGGGCAAAACTCTGAAATTCCACGTAGTTTGGGGCAAAATTCCAGAAATTTTCCTTATTTTGGGGCAAAATTGCAGAAATTTCACTTATTTTGGGCCAAAATTGCAGAAATTTCACTTATTTTGTGGCAAAATTGCAGAAATTTCACTTATTTCAGGGAAAAAAGGCAGAAATTTTCCTTATTTTAGGGCAAAAATGCAGAAATTCCTAATATTCTGTGGCAAAAATGCAGAAATTCCCATTATTTTGAGATAAAAAAGCTAAAATTCCCCTTATTTGCGGGCAAAAAGGCAGAAATTTTTCATATTTTGGGGCAAAAAAGCAGAAATTCCCCTTTTTTGGAGCAAAAATAAAGAAATTTTTCTTTTTTATGGCAAAAAGGTATGCATACTTCTTATTTTCGGGCAAAAAGGCAGAAACTCCTCGTATTTTGGAACAAAATTGATGAAATTCCCCTACATATGGGACAAAAAGGAAGAAATTCCCTATATGTTAGGGCAAAAAGACAGAAATTCTCTTTATTTTGGGGCAAAACTCAGAAATTCCAATTATTTTGGGGCAAAATTCCAGAAATTTCCCTTATTTTGGGGCAAAATTGCAGTAATTTCACTTATTTGGGGGCAAAATTGCAGAAATTTCACTTATTTCAGTATAAAAAGGCAGAAATTTTCCTTATTTTGGGGCAAAAAGCAGAAATTCCTAATATTTTGTGGAAAAATTGCAGAAATTCCCCTTATTTTGAGGCAAAAAGCCTGAAATTCCCCTTATTTGGGGGCAAAAAGGCAGAAATTTCCCATATTTTGGGGCAAAATTGCAGAAATTTCAATTACTTCAGGGTAATAAGTCAGAATTTTTCCTTATTTTGGGGCAAAAAATACAGAAATTCCCTTTGTTTTGAAGGAAAAAGTCAGAAATTCCACTTATTTAGAGGCAAAAAAGCAGAAATTCCCCTTATTTTGGAGCAAAAATGAAGAAATTTCCCTATTTTATGGCAAAAAAATATGCATTCTTCTAATTTTCAGGCAAAAAGGCAGAAATTCCCCGTATTTTGGAGCAAAATTGCAGAAATTTCCCTAATTGTGGGGCAAAAAGGCAGAAATTCCATATATGTTAGGGCAAAAAGACAGAAATTCTCCTTATTTTGGGGCAAAATTCTGAAATTCCACTTAGTTTGGGGCAAAATTCCAGAAATTTCCCTTATTTTGGGGCAAAATTGCAGAAATTTCTTTTATTTTGGGGCAAAATTGCAGAAATTTCAATTATTTTGTGGCAAAATTGCAGAAATTTCACTTATTTCAGGGAAAAAAGGCAGAAATTTTTGTTATTTTAGGGCAAAAATGCAGAAATTCCTAATATTTTGTGGCAAAAATGCAGAAATTCCCATTATTTTGAGATAAAAAGGCTGAAATTCACCTTATTTCGGGGCAAAAAGGCAGAAATTTTTCATATTTTGGGGCAAAATTGCAGAAATTTCACTTACTTCAGGGTAATAAGTCAGAATTTTTCCTTATTTTGGGGCAAAAAATACAGAAATTCCCTTTGTTTTGGGGGAAAAAGACAGAAATTCCAATTATTTAGAGGCAAAAATGCAGAATTCCCCTTATTTTGGAGCAAAATTGCAGAAATTCCCCTAATTGTGGGGCAAAAAGGCAGAAATTCCCTATATGTTTGAGCAAAAAGACAGAAATTCTCTTTATTTGGGGGCAAAACTCAGAAATTCCACTTATTTTGGGGCAAAATTCCAGAGATTTCCCTTATTTTGGGGCAAAATTGCAGAAATTTCACTTATGGCAGGGAAAAAAGGCAGAAAATTTCCTTATTTTGTGGCAAAAAGGCAGAAATTCCTAATATTTTGTGGCAAAAATGCAGAAATTCCCCTTATTTTGAGGTAAAAGGGTGAAATTTCTCTTATTTGGGGGCAAAAATGCAGAAATATCCCTTATTTTGGGGCAAAATTGCAGAAATTTCACTTATTTCAGGGTAATAAGTCAGAAAATTTCCTTATTTTGGTGCAAAAAAGACAGAAATTCCCCTTGTTTTGGGGGAAAAAGACGGAAATTCCACATATTTAGAGGCCAAAAAGCAGAAATTCCCCTTATTTTGGAGCAAAATTACAGAAATTTCCCTTTTTTATGGAAAAAGGTATGCATTCTTCTTATTTTCGGGCAAAAAGGCAGAAATTCCCCGTATTTTGGAGCAAAATTGCAGAAATTAACCTAATTGTGGGGCAAAAATGCAGAAATTCCCTATTTGTTGGGGCAAAAAGACAGAAATTCTTCTTATTTTGGGGAAACTCAGAAATTCCAGTCATTTTGGGGCAAAATTCCAGAAATTTCCCTTATTTTGGGGCAAAATTGCAGAAATTTCACTTATTTTGTGGCAAAATTAGAGAAATTTCACTTATTTCAGGAAAAAAAGCAGAAATTTTCCTATTTTGGGGCAAAAAAGCAGAAATTTCCCATATTTTGGTACAAAATTGCAGAAATTTTTATTTTGGGCAAAAAGGCAGAAATTTCCCATATTTTGGGGCAAACATGCAGAAATTCCCCTTCATTTTGAGGTAAAAAGGCTGAAATTCCCCTTATTTGGGGGCAAAAAGGCAGAAATTTCCCTTATTTTGGGTAAAATTGCAGAAATTTCACTTATTTCAGGGTAATAAGTCAGAAATTTTCCTTATTTTGGGGCAAAAAATCAGAAATTCCCTTTGTTTTGGGGGAAAAAGACAGAAATTCCACTTATTTAGAGGCATAAAGCAGAAATTCCCCTCATTTTGTAGCAAAAATGAAGAAATTTCCCTTTTTTATGGCAAAAAGGTATGCATTCTTATTATGTTCGGACAAAAACGGCAGAAATTCCTTGTATTTTGGAGCAAAATTGCAGAATTCCCCTAATTGTGGGGCAACAAGGCAGAAATTCCCTATATGTTGGGGCAAAAAGACAGAAATTCTCCTTATTTTAGGGCAAAACTCAGAAATTTAACTTATTTTGGGGCAAAATTGCAGAAATTTCACTTATTTCATAAAAAAAGCAGAAATTTTCTTATTTTGGAGCCAAAAGGCAGAAATTTCTTTTATTTTGTTACAAAATTGCAGAATTTTTTCTTATTTTGGGGCAAAAAGGCAGAAATTTCCCATATTTTGGGGCAAAAATGCAGAAATTTTTTTTTTGAGTTAAAAGGCTGAAATTCCCCTTATTTGGGGGCAAAAAGGCTGAAATTTCTCTTATTTGGGGGCAAAATTGCAGAAATTTCACTTATGTAAGGGTAATAAGTCAGAAATTTTCCTTATTTTGGGGCCAAAAAACAGAAATTCCCTTTGTTTTGGGGGAAAAAGACAGAAATTCCACTTATTTAGAGGCAAAAATGCAGAAATTCCTAATATTTTGTGGCAAAAATGCAGAAATTCCTCTTATTTTGAGGTAAAAAGCTGAAATTCCCCTTATTTGGGAGCAAAAAGGCAGAAATTTTCTCTTATTTTGGGGAAAAATTGCAGAAATTTCACTTATTTCAGGGTAATAAGTCAGAAATTTTTCTTATTTTGGGGCAAAAAAGACAGAAATTCTATTTGTTTTGGAGGAAAAAGACAGAAATTCCACTTATTTAGATGCAAAAAAGCAGAAATTCTTTTTATTTTGGAGCAAAAATGAAGAAATTTCCCTTTTTTATGGCAAAAAGCTATGCATTCTTCTTATTTTCGGGCAAAAAGGCAGAAATTCCCCATATTTTGGAGCAAAATTGCAGAAATACCCCTAATTTGTCGGGCAAAAAGGCAGAAATTCCCTATATGTTGGGGCAAAAAGACAGAAATTCTCCTTATTTTGGGGAAACTCAGAAATTCCACTCATTTTGGGGCAAAATTCCAGAAATTTCCCTCATTTTGGGACAAAATTGCAGAAATTTCACTTATTTTGTGGCAAAATTAGAGAAATTTCACTTATTTCAGGGAAAAAAGCAGAATTTTTCCTATTTTGGGGCAAAAAGGAAGAAATTTCCCATATTTTGGTACAAAATTGCAGAAATTTTTCTTATTTTGGGCAAAAAGGCAGAAATTTCCCATATTTTGGGGCAAACATGCAGAAATTCCCCTTATTTTGAGGTAAAAAGGCTGAAATTCCCCTTATTTGGGGGTAAAAAGGCAGATATTTCCCTTATTTTGGGGCAAAATTGCAGAAATTTCACTTATTTCAGGGTAATAAGTCAGAAATTTTTCTTATTTTGGGGCAAAAATGACAGAAATTCCCTTTGTTTTGGGGGAAAAAGACAGAAATTCCACTTATTTAGAGGCATAAAAGCAGATATTCCCCTCATTTTGGAGCAAAAATGAAGAAATTTCCCTTTTTTATGGCAAAAAAATATGCATTCTTATTATTTTCGGACAAAAAAGGCAGAAATTCCCCATATTTTTGAGCAAAATTGCAGAAATTCCCCTAATTGTGGGGGAAAAAGGCAGAAATTCCCTATATGTTGGGGCAAAAAGACAGAAATTCTCCTAATTTTAGGGCAAAACTCAGAAATTTAACTTATTTTGTGGCAATATTGCAGAAATTTCACTTATTTCATAAAAAAAGCAGAAATTTTCTTATTTTGGAGCCAAAAGGCAGAAATTTCTTTTATTTTGTTACAAAATTGCAGAATTTTTTCTTATTTTGGGGGCAAAAAGGCAGAAATTTCCCATATTTTGGGGCAAAAATGCAGAAATTTTTTTTTATTTTGAGTTAAAAGGCTGAAATTCCCCTTATGGGGGGCAAAAAGGCAGAAATTTCTCTTATTTTGGAACAAAATTGCAGAAATTTCACTTATGTCAGGGTAATAAGTAAGAAATTTTCCTTATTTTGGGGCCAAAAAACAGAAATTTCCTTCGTTTTGGGGAAAATATACAGAAATTCCACTTATTTAGAGGCAAAAAGGCAGAAATTCCTAATATTTTGTGGCAAAAATGCAGAAATTCCCCTTATTTTGAGGTTAAAAGGCTGAAATTCCCTTTATTTGTGAGTAAAAAAACAGAAATTTCCCTTATTTTGGGGCAAAATTGCAGAAATTTCACATATTTCAGGGTAATAAGTAAGAAATTTTCCTTATTTTGGGGCAAAAAAGACAGAAATTCCCTTTGTTTTGGAGGAAAAAGACAGAAATTCCACTTATTTAGATGCAAAAAAGCAGAAATTCCCTTTATTTTGGAGCAAAAATGAAGAAATTTCCCTTTTTATGGCAAAAAGCCATGCATTCTTCTTATTTTCGGGCAAAAAGGCAGAAATTCCCCATATTTTGGAGCAAAATTGCAGAAATTCCCCTAATTTGTCGGGCAAAAAGGCAGAAATTCCCTAAATGTTGGGGCAAAAAGACAGAAATTCTCCTTATTTTGTGCAAAACTCAGAAATTCCACTTATTTTGAAGCAAAATTCCAGAAATTTCACATATATTGGGGCAAAATTGCAGAAATTACACTTATTTTGGGGCAAAATTGCAGAAATTTCACTTATTTCAAAAAAAAAGAAGAAATTTTCTTATTTTGGGGTAAAAAGGCAGAAATTTCTTTTATTTTGGTACAAAATTGCAGAAATTTTTCTTATTTTGGAGCAAAAAGGCAGATATTTTCCATATTTTGGGGCAAAAATGCAGAAATTCCCCTTATTTTGAGTAAAAAGGCTGAAATTCCCCTTAATTGGGGGCAAACAGGCAGAAATTTCCTTATTTTGAGGCAAAATTGCAAAAATTTCACTTATTTCAGGGTAATCAGTCAGAAATTTTCCTTATTTTGGGGCAAAAAGACAGAAATTCCCTGTTTTTGGGGAAAAAGACAGATATTCCACTTTTTTAGAGGCAAAAAAGCAGAAATTCCTTTTATTTTGGAGCAAAAAAAAAGAAATTTCTCTTTTTGGTGGCAAAAGGTATACATTCCCCTTATTTTAAGGCTAAAAAGCAAAAATTCCCCGTATTTTGGAGCAAAATTGCAGAAATTCCCCTAATTGTGGGGCAAAAAGGCAGAAATTCCCTATATGTTAGGGCAAAAAATAGAAATTCTTTTTATTTTGGGGCAAAACTCAGAAATTCCACTTATTTTGGAGCAAAATTCCAGAAATTTCCCATATTTTGGGGCAAAATTGCAGAAATTTCACTTATTTTGGGGCAAAATTGCAGAAATTTCACTTATTTCAGTGAAAAAAGGCAGAAATTTTCCTTATTTGGGGCAAAAAGGCAGAAATTCCTAATATTTTGTGGCAAAAATGCAGAAATTCCCCTTATTTTGAGGTAAAAATGCTGAAATTCCCCTTATTTGGGGGCAAAAAAGCAGAAATTTCCCTTATTTTGGGGCAAAATTGCAGAAATTTCACTTATTTTAGGGTAATAAGTCAGAAATTTTCCTTATTTTGGGCAAAAAAGACAGAAATTTCCTTTGTTTTGGGTGAAAAATACATAAATTCCACTTATTTAGAGGCAAAAAAGCAGAAATTCCCCTTATTTTGGTTCAAAATTGCAGAAATTTCACTTACTTCAGGGTAATAAGTCAGAAATTTTCCTTATTTGGGGGCAAAAAAGACAGAAATTACCTTTGTTTTGGGGAAAAAGACAGAAATTCCACTTATTTAGAGGCAAAAATGCAGAATTCCCCTTATTTTGGAGCAAAATTGCAGAAATTCCCCTAATTGTGGGGCAAAAAGGCAGAAATTCCCTATATGTTTGAGCTAAAAGACAGAAATTCTCTTTATTTGGGGGCAAAACTCAGAAATTCCACTTATTTTGGGGCAAAATTCCAGAGATTTCCCTTATTTTGGGGCAAAATTGCAGAAATTTCACTTATGGCAGGGAAAAAAGGCAGAAAATTTCCTTATTTTGTGGCAAAAAGGCAGAAATTCCTAATATTTTGTGGCAAAAATGCAGAAATTCCCCTTTATTTTGAGGTAAAAAGGCTGAAATTCCCCTTATTAGGGGGCAAAAAGGCAGAAATTTCCCTTATTTTGGGGCAAAATTGCAGAAATTTCACTTATTTCAGTGTAATAAGTCAGAAATTTTCCTTATTTTGGGGCAAAAAATCAGAAATTCCCTTAGTTTTGTGGGAAATAGACAGAAATTCCACTTATTTAGAGGCATAAAAGCAGAAATTCCCCTCATTTTGGAGCAAAAATGAAGAAATTTCCCTTTTTTATGGCAAAAAAATATGCATTCTTATTATTTTCGGACAAAAAAGCAGAAATTCCCCGTATTTTGGAGCAAAATTGCAGAAATTCCTCTAATTGTGGGGAAAAAAGGCAGAAATTCCCTATATGTTGGGGCAAAAATACAGAAATTCTCCTTATTTTAGGGCAAAACTCAGAAATTTAACTTATTTTGGGGCAAAATTGCAGAAATTTCACTTATTTCATAAAAAAAGCAGAAATTTTCTTATTTTGGAGCCAAAAGGCAGAAATTTCTTTTATTTTGTTACAAAATTGCAGAATTTTTTCTTATTTTGGGGCAAAAAGGCAGAAATTACCCATATTTTGAGGCAAAAATGCAGAAATTTTTTTTTATTTTGAGTTAAAAGGCTAAAATTCCCCTTATTTGGGGGCAAAAAGGCAGAAATTTCCTTATTTTGGGGCAAAATTGCAGAAATTTCACTTATTTCAGTGAAAAATGTCAGAAATTTTCCTTATTTTGGGGCAAAAAGGCAGAAATTCCTAATATTTTGTGGCAAAAATGCAGAAATTCCCCTTATTTTGAGGTAAAAATGCTGAAATTCCCCTTATTTGGGGGCAAAAAAGCAGAAATTTCCCTTATTTTGGGGCAAAATTGCAGAAATTTCACTTATTTTAGGGTAATAAGTCAGAAATTTTCCTTATTTTGGGCAAAAAAGACAGAAATTCCCTTTGTTTTGGGGGAAAAATACATAAATTCCACTTATTTAGAGGCAAAAAAGCAGAAATTCCCCTTATTTTTGTTCAAAATTGCAGAAATTTCACTTACTTCATGGTAATAAGTCAGAAATTTTCCTTATTTGGGGGCAAAAAAGACAGAAATTACCTTTGTTTTAGGGGAAAAAGACAGAAATTCCACTTATTTAGAGGCAAAAAGCAGAATTCCCTTTATTTTGGAGCATAAATGAAGACATTTCCCTTTTTTATAGAAAAAGTTATGAATTCTTCTTATTTTCGGGCAAATAGGCAGAAATTCCCCGTATTTTGGAGCAAAATTGAAGAAATTCCCCTAATTGTGGGGCAAAAAGGCCGAAATTCCCTATATGTTGGGGCAAAAAGACAGAAATTCTCCTTATTTGGGGGCAAAACTCAGAAATTCCACTTATTTTGGGGCAAAATTCCAGAGATTTCCCTTATTTGGGGGCAAAATTGCAGAAATTTTACTTATGGCAGGGAAAAAAGGCAGAAAATTTCCTTATTTTAGGGCAAAAAGGCAGAAATTCCTAATATTTTGTGGCAAAAATGCAGAAATTCCCCTTATTTTGAGGTAAAAGGGTGAAATTCATCTTTATTGGGGGTAAAAAGGCAGAAATTTCCCTTATTTTGGGGCAAAATTTCAGAAATTTCACTTATTTCAGGGTAATAAGTCAGAAAATTTCCTTATTTTGGTGCAAAAAGGACAGAAATTCCCCTTGTTTTGGGGGAAAAAGACAGAAATTCCACATATTTAGAGGCCAAAAAGTAGAAATTCCCCTTATTTTGGAGCAAAATTACAGAAATTTCCCTGTTTTATGGAAAAAGGTATGCATTCTTCTTATTTTCGGGCAAAAAGGCAGAAATTCCCCGTATTTTGGAGCAAAATTGCAGAAATTAACCTAATTGTGGGGCAAAAATGCAGAAATTCCCTATATGTTGGGGCAAAAAGACAGAAATTCTCCTTATTTTGGGGAAACTCAGAAATTCCACTCATTTTGGGGCAAAATTCCAGAAATTTCCCTTATTTTGGGGCAAAATTGCAGAAATTTCACTTATTTTGTGGCAAAATTAGAGAAATTTCACTTATTTCAGGAAAAAAAAGCAGAAATTTTCTTATTTTGGGGCAAAAAAGCAGAAATTTCCCATATTTTGGTACAAAATTGCAGAAATTTTTCTTATTTTGGGCAAAAAGGCAGAAATTTCCCATATTTTGGGGCAAATATGCAGAAATTCCCATTCATTTTGAGGTAAAAAGGCTGAAATACCCCTTATTTGGGGACAAAAAGGCAGAAATTTCCCTTATTTTGAGGCAAAATTGCAGAAATTTCACTTATTGCAGGGTAATAAGTCAGAAATTTTCCTTATTTTGGGGCAAAAAAGACAGAAATTCCATTTGTTTTGGGGGAAAAAGACAGAAATTCCACTTATTTAGAGTCCTAAAAGCAGAAATTCCCCTCATTTTGGAGCAAAAATGAAGAAAATTTTCTTTTTTATGGCAAAAAGGTATGCATTCTTATTATTTTCGGACAAAAAAGGCAGAAATTCCCCGTATTTTGGAGCAAAATTGCAGAAATTCCCCTAATTGTGGTACAAAAAGGCAGAAATTCCCTATGTGTTGGGGCAAAAAGAGAGAAATTCTCCTTATTTTAGGGCAAAACTCAGAAATTTAACTTATTTTGGGGCAAAATTGCAGAAATTTCACTTATTTCATAAAAAAAGCAGAAATTTTCTTATTTTGGGGCAAAAAGGCAGAAATTTCCCATATTTTGGGGCAAAAATGCAGAAATTTTTGTTTTATTTTGAGTTAAAAGGCTGAAATTCCCCTTATTTGGGGGCAAAAAGGCAGAAATTTCTCTTATTTTGGGGCAAAATTGCAGAAATTTCACTTATGTAAGGGTAATAAGTCAGAAATTTTTCTTATTTTGGGGCCAAAAAACAGAAATTCCCTTTGTTTTGGGGGAAAAAGTCAGAAATTCCACTTATTTTGAGGCAAAAATGCAGAAATTCCTAATATTTTGTGGCAAAAATGCAGAAATTCCCCTTATTTTGAGGTAAGAAGCTGAAATTCCCTTTATTTGGGTGCAAAAAGGCCGAAATTTTCTCTTATTTTGGGGAAAAATTGCAGAAATTTCACTTATTTCAGGGTAATAAGTCAGAAATTTTCCTTATTTTGGGGCAAAAAAGACAGAAATTCCCTTTGTTTTGGGGGAAAAAGACAGAAATTCCACTTATTTAGATGCAAAAAAGCAGAAATTCCCTTTATTTTGGAGCAAAAATGAAGAAATTTCCCTTTTTTATGGCAAAAAGCTATGCATTCTTCTTATTTTCGGGCAAAAAGGCAGAAATTCCCCATATTTTGGAGCAAAATTGCAGAAATTCTTCTAATTGTGGGGCAAAAAGGCAGAAATTCCCTAAATGTTGGGGCAAAAAGACAGAAATTCTCCTTATTTTGGGGCAAAACTCAGAAATTCCACTTATTTCGGAGCAAAATTCCAGAAATTTCACTTATATTGGGGCAAAATTGCAGAAATTACACTTATTTTGGGGCAAAATTGCAGAAATTTCACTTATTTCAAAAAAAAGCAGAAATTCTCTTATTTTGGGGCAAAAAGGCAGAAATTCCTAATATTTTGTGGCTAAAATGCAGAAATTCCTTTTATTTTGAGGTAAAAATCCTGAAATTCCCCTTATTTGGGGGCAAAAAAGCAGAAATTTCCCTTATTTTGGGGCAAAATTGCAGAAATTTCACTTATTTCAGGGTAATAAGTCAGAAATTTTCTTTATTTTGGACAAAAAAGACAGAAATTCCCTTTGTTTTGGGGAAAAAATACATAAATTGCACTTATTTAGAGGCAAAAAAGCAGAAATTCCCCTTATTTTGGTTCAAAATTTCAGAAATTACACTTACTTCAGGGTAATAAGTAAAAAATTTTCCTTATTTGGGGGCAAAAAAGACAGAAATTACCTTTGTTTTGGGGGAAAAAGACAGAAATTTCACTTATTTAGTGGCAAAAAAGCAGAATTCCCCTTATTTTGGAGCAAAAATGAAGAAATTTCCCTTTTTTATGCCAAAAAGTTATGCATTCTTCTTATTTTCGGGCAAAAATGCAGAAATTCCCCGTATTTTGGAGCAAAATTGCAGAAATTCCCCTAATTCTGGGGCAAAAAGGGAGAAATTCCCTATATGTTTGGGCAAAAAGACAAAAATTCTCCTTATTTGGGGGCAAAACTCAGAAATTCCACTTATTTTGGGGCGAAATTCCAGAGATTTCCCTTATTTGGGGGCAAAATTGCAGAAATTTCACTTATGACAGGGAAAAAAGGCAGAAATTTTCCTTATTTTGGGGCAAAAAGCAGAAATTCCTAATATTTTGTGGCAAAAATGCAGAAATTCCCCTTATTTTGAGGTAAAAGGGTGAAATTCCTCTTATTTGGGATCAAAAAGGCAGAAATTTCCCTTATTTTGGGGCAAAATTGCAGAAATTTCACTTATGTCAGTGTAATAAGTCAGAAATTTTCCTTATTTTGGGGCCAAAAAACTGAAATTCCCTTTGTTTTGGGGGAAAAAGACAGAAATTCCACTTATTTAGAGGCAAAAATGCAGAAATTCCTAATATTTTGTGGCAAAAATGCAGAAATTCCCCTAATTTTGGGGTAAAATCTGAAATTCCCCTTATTTGGAAGCAAAAAGGCAGAAATTTCCCTTATTTTGGGGAAAAATTGCAGAAATTTCACTTATTTCAGGGTAATAAGTCAGAAATTTTCCTTATTTTGGGGCAAAAAAGACAGAAATTCCCTTTGTTTTGGGGGAAAAAGACAGAAATTCCACTTATTTGGATGCAAAAAAGCAGAAATTCCCTTTATTTTGGAGAAAAATTAAGAAATTTCCCTTTTTTATGGCAAAAAGCTATGCATTCTTCTTATTTTCGGGCAAAAAGGCAAAAATTCCCCATATTTTGGAGCAAAATTGCAGAAATTCCCCTAATTGTGGGGCAAAAAGGCAGAAATTCTCTAAATGTTGGGGCAAAAAGACAGAAATTCTCCTTATTTTGGGGCAAAACTCAGAAATTCCACTTATTTCGGAGCAAAATTCCAGAAATTTCACTTATATTGGGGCAAAATTGCAGAAATTACACTTATTTCAAAAAAAAAGCAGAAATTTTCTTATTTTGGGGCAAAAAGGAAGAAATTTCATTTATTTTGGTACAAAATTGCAGAAATTTTTCTTATTTTGGAGCAAAAAGGCAGAAATTTTCCATATTTTGGGGCAAAAATGCAGAAATTCCCCTTATTTTGAGTAAAAAGGCTGAAATTCCCCTTAATTGGGGGCAAAAAGGCAGAAATTTCCTTATTTTGGGGCAAAATTGCAGAAATTACACTTATTTCAGGGTAATCAGTCAGAAATTTTCCTTATTTTGGGGCAAAATT